>NC_057805.1:348802713-348858694 GCF_018294505.1 Triticum aestivum | reverse complement strand
TTGGTTTGTTTGTTGCGTTCTTTCTCAGGAGGTATGCTGCAGCGTAATAATATCTACAGTGATACACATGTTACACTGATGAGATGAGCGTCATCGGGTGGCTGCATCTTTGGATCCTGCTTGGTATAAGCTGAAGCTAGCAGGCGAAAACGCTTGACATTTCTTCTCGCCAAATCTTCAAACTAAACGAGAGATGGCCTGAAGCTACTTGCAGAAGTGTCTCTTTCTCTCTCTAGCTGGGCTTTACCTACTTGCACGGTATTGGTAGGGCGCCCTGTATTAAAGTGACTTGTCTTCGCTATAATTTGCCTAGTTGTTGGTCTGGAGAAGCAGATGGGATACGGTACGGTACGCATACCCACCCGGTTTGGATGTGGTTTAATTAGGACTTGTTGCTGTCTTTGGACCAGACTTTTTACCTACTGTTTATTAATGGGTGTGACCTGCACCGCCACCGGGCAATTTGCATCGAATAAAAGTCCGCAGTGTGTTTGGCATTGCCTTTTTCTTATGGAGTGGAAAAGTAAGCAGCTGCTGCTGGGAATTTCTCATGATGGATGCGTTAGTCAAGTCCACCTGTGATCTGTCCATGTGGAAAAACTGTGTTGCGACGATGCGTATCATTGGCTGCGCTGCTCGCATACGACGTGCCATTGGTTGGTCGCCTGTTTAGCGCGGGCCAGGTCATGGAAATTATGCCCAGCTCTTGTGGTGGAGCTGTGGATAAGAGTAGACTACGCAGCAGGACACACAACATAATTGATGTCCCCTGCGTTGGGCAGAATATGGTCCACGTAGCAAACGCAGTCTCGGACGAGGACCAACGGCAGCGGTTTGTTGTTTGGCTCCACTTTTGTCCATTTCGTGGAAATTCTCCTGTTTAAGACGACCCGAGAAAGAAAATCTACAAGTGCAAGTACACATCACACATCTCGGTAGCAATGCCCCCAAAATTATCTCAACAGCTAGCTACACACGGCAGCCTCAACAGAGTTTCTTCTCAACACAGTGGGGAACTTCCATCCACGAAAGAAATTCAATCTCATCTCACCTAGTAAAATGAAACAAGTGTCCCTTAAAAAAAATGAAACAATTCTGGAAGTGGAGTAAAATAAAGGTCAGGCGACTGTAAGAAAACATTCTGTATTTTTTTTGAACTCGCGTGGTTAAGCAATTTCAGTTTTTACAGCACAGCTCAGCTCGGCAACTCAGGAGGTCGTACGTAATAAATTACAAAATGGAAGCATCCTACCGACGAGACCAAAATCAACCAAGAAGAGCTAGTAGCTCATTCGCCGCTCGTCGGCGCCTTGGGCGGCGCCGGCGCCGGCCAGACGCTGATCCGCTCCTTCTCGTACTTGACGTACACGGTGCCGGCCGCGACGATCGTGTACACCTGCAGGAACAGCGTGGGCGCCTGGTGGTACTTCACCAGGGATTTGCCGGAGCCGAGCTCCACCAGCAGCAGCGCGGTGAGGCCCACCGTGGCCAGCAGGCCGTTGAGCCGCTCGCTGTAGGCGGTGAAGCCGAACTCCACGGGCAGGCCGAGGGCGGACCGCGGCTCCCGCAGCGGCACCGGCGGCAGCGTGACGGCGTTGGACTCGGCGGCGGCCTTCCTCTTGCGCGCCCCGGCGCTGCCCCGCTTCTTGGGCCCGACGCGGGACTTCAGCTGCAGGACGCGCTTCTCGAACTCCTCGTCGGCGGCGGGGGCGGTGGCGACCGGGGCCGGCGTCTCCGGCCCGGCGGCGGCGTCATCGCCGGAGCTTGCTCGGAGAGGCGCGTGGAGGCGGCCGTGCCAGAGCGGGGCGCGGAGGGTGGGGACGGAGAAAGGGCTGGAGAGCGGCGTCGCCATTGCTCCCTTGGGCGCATGTGTGCACCAGCACTTCATGGTCGCGCGGCTGCTTGGTTGGCTCCCGTCCTGGTTTGCCGCTGGTTTTGGATAACTTTCGGTGGTCGATGCGTGGCTCCGGTGCATGCACGGGGCCTTGAAAGCTGCCGCACGTTGCAAAATGGAAATTGTAGGCGTGTCAAGTGTTTGCTCGAGAGGAAAATCGGGGTTTGCCAAAAAAAAAGAGGGGGAAAAATTGGGAGCGAAAAGATAATAACCAGAAAATCGGTGTGTTTCTAGAATTTTTTTGGGACAAATTACAATCCTGGATGGCCACATCTTTTTTTTTAGACAAGGATGGCCACATCTAGCACAGAATTCGGGGCCGTCCGAAACTTTGATGGGTCTTCTCTTCTGGGCTGTAAGGCCTTGTACGAGGCAAAGTGTTTAGGAATGTTGATATAAATTGTCTAAAAAAGGGAATGTTGATATAACACTTCAAAAAAGAAGGAATGTTGATATAAATCCTCGAAAGGAAAAAAGGAATGTTGAAATAAAAAAGAAAGGTTGATTCAAGTTTGTTTTGTTTAGGGAGGTGCTTATAGAAAAATAAATCATAGTAATTTTCTTTTTTGAACATCAGTACGGACACAAGCACTCATATACACGTGCATACACTCGCCCATATGAACGCACATATGCACACCCTACCCCTATGAGCACCTCTGAAAGACTGAGCCGGCATATCATCTTGAGATTTACGAAGTCACCGTAGGCGCCTCGTCGTCGACGTGAACGTCTCCTCCCACCGAAAGGGCATCGCTGGAAATTCTGAAATAAATCCAGGAATAATGCGAGCAGTAGTACTTGAATCCTGGTGGGCTGGGGATACCACTGTCCCTCTAACCATTCAACTACAGGTTGGTTGGCAGGAACATCTTCTGCTCACCGAAAAGTCTAAAATAATCTAAAAAATGCAAGCATCAATACCAAGTCGGTCAGTTCACCCCCTTTAGACCTTCTATCATCGTGTGCATGCCCTCCGGGGCGGTTTCCGGGGCGGACTCACGGCGTGGCGCCGGGGAATCGGGTCAGCACAACGTGCCGAAGCACGAGCCGGTTTCTGCGGCACCCGACACAAGGCATCGCGACACCGCGCCCAATCTGCCATGCATGGGACCCAGGGTGGGGGAGGCGCCACCAATGGCGGATGTCGACCACGTGGACGGCGATCCTGGGCATCTACCACCACGCGATAACTCGAAGGGGAGTATAAAGGCCAAATCCCACCTCCCTCTCGACCTAGACGCTGCCCTCTCGCACTTGTGGGCGGCGCAGCGGAACCCTAGATCTGATCCCCCTTCTTCCTTCTCCTGGTGGCGGGGCAAAATCAGCGGTGACTGCAGGCCGTTCATCGAGATTGCTGCATCTCCTCCACGTTCGCCAGATCCCATGGCTGACAAGGCGATGCAGGGATTTTGCGGCGACCGTCGGGAGGGCTTCGGTGCTGGATGCGCGGGTCGTTTCGACCGCGGCGGCGGGCGTTTCGACCGCGGAGCGGGCAGATTCAACCGCGGTGGTGGTCGTTTCTCATGGCGGAGGGACTCCAGCAACAACAACATCGACAAGGTTGTCATCTCCAACACGTCCGAGGCCTCGCGATGGGAGGAGGCGGCGGCGGAGCGACAGAGCTCTAGCTCCGGGGGCGTGTGGGTGGAGAAGCACAAGGGATTGGCGGCTTCAGGTAGAGGGAGCTCACACCAAGTTATAGAGCCGGCCCCGACACCTACCGCTCCATCGACCTCGAGGGCCATGGCCAAAAATCAGGTGCCCCCTTCCAATTCTGGAGATCTTTGCCCCATCTGCAAATCTGCTGGTCATGCTCCGATCTGTTACCTGTTAGCTTTCTGTGAGAGATGTAGCAAGTTGGGCCATCTAGCCTCTGTCTGTGTGGAATTCTTACCATGGGAGTGCATTGCTCCTATGTGCGCTTTTCAGGCTTGGGGGCAGGGTTTCTTTTATGTGCATGATTATTGTTCAGCTGAGCAGGCTAGAGAGAGATCATGCAATGTTATTATCACTGTGCTGAAAGGGAACCCTACTGTGAAACAGATGAACGATGCGTTCTTTTTGTACCTGGGCAAAACCTGGAGATGTTCTGCTAAGTTGGTGGAACCTGGGGTATTCTTGATGAAATTTCCTAACACTAGAGAGGTTGAAAAAGCATGTTATAGTGATCGCATGACCATGAAACCATGTGGAACAGTGGTGAGGGTTACTAGATGGAATCATGATGATGGTGCCAAAGGGATTCTTGAAAAGGCATGGGTCAAGGTGGGTAGGATCCCAATGGATAAAAGGTGTGAGAGGAACGTGGCATTTGTTTCATCTCTAGCAGGAGTTCCACTGGAGATTGACATGGCTACTTTACATCACACCGACTCTGTCAGAGTTAAGTTGGGGTGCCGTGATGTTGATGAGATTATCCCAGTGGCTGACTTAGTCCTGGGAGATCGCTTCTATGATTTTACTTTCAGTGTTGAACAAGTGCTGGTGAGAGATCCAGACAGGGAAAACTTGCACAATAAGGCCCCGCTGATGAGGGTGGTCCTTCAGTGAAAAAGCAGAAGAGATCTGATATGTCTGATGATCTTGTGGGGAGCTCTTCAGGAGGGAGGGATGATATGAGAGACATGACTTAGCTAGGAAAACAATGTGCTGCTGATCCCACGGAATCACCTGTTTCAGTTACATCTGATAGCTCAAATCATGATACTCTTTTGACCCATAGCATGGAACAAGAAGCACTTGCTGCTGGGACAAAATTCAATGAAAAAAAATATCTCCATAAGTCCAGATGTGGTCACTCAGGCTGTTGTATACAGTGCTGACAATTGCAACTTGAGCAAAACATATGCTGAGAGTGTGAAAAAGACTATTGAGGTGGTTGAGATGGAAGGTCCTTTTGTGGCTAATGAAGACAACACAGTTGAGTACAGCGTGCAATCACCTGAGTCTGCTAATGATTACTGTGGTGAGGTGATTCCCACACCACCTCTCTTACCTGAAAATGTGCTCAGGTTCAATGCATAAACGCACTACTCAACCTGGAGAAAGTGGAGGACAGGGCCAAAGCGGCCAGCAAGAAGAGGGATTTGGAAGGTACCACTTCTGTTGCTAATTCCTTTGCAGTTTTATCTAATCCTGAGATGATGCTTAGAGCTAGGAAAATGGGAGTTATGATCCCTGATATGGAGTTTTCTAAGATTGATATTCTTAGGGAACTTGGAAATGTTAAAAATAACGCTGTAGAAAAACCTATACCTCCTGATGAGGTTATGTTTATTACCAATGGTAAAGGAGAGGATATCCCTATTGACATGAGATGGGGAGATGATCATGAGGGTGACATCTCTGATTTTACAGTGGTGGGCCCTAGGAAAAAATGTAGTTCTAAAAAGATTCAAACTCCTATATCTAGACCTAGAACTAGAAGTCAAAAGGCAATGGAGCCCATTGCCAACACTGGTAATGCTGCTAAGTCTCCTAGCAGAGTGATCAGGGGTAGGGGGGAGAAACGCCCCAAATGAATGGCATCTTTTGGAACTGCAGAGGAGCAGGTAAAAAAGGGATGATGACCTGCTTCTCTGATCTTATAAAAGATCATTCCCTAGATTTTTTGTGCCTACAAGAAACTATGAAGAAGAAATTCTCTTCTAGTTTTTTAGGAATATTGACCCTTATAAGACCTTTGAGTGGAGCTGGATTCCCTCTATTGGTAAGTCCGGAGGCATGCTTTGTGGGGTGAAAAAAGAGAAGCTAGAAATAGTATCTTGGTCTCTGGGAAAATATATCTTACAAGTTGTTATATTTGATGTGGCTAAACAATATGTATGGGCTCTGCTTAATGTTTATGGTGCTATCGACGATGATCAAAAAGAGGAATTCCTTTCTGAACTTGCTAACTTTTGTAGCCACTTGACAATGCCTTATATAGTTGGGGGTGATTTTAATATTCTAAGGCATTGTGGAGAAAATAAATAAAAAGATGGTGGCCTCGCAGTATGTAGACAGATTTAATGCCATCATTAATACTATGTGCCCGCGAGAGATTTATTTTGAGGGGGGGAGGTGTACTTGGTCCAACAATCAAGCTCATCCTACTCTAGAAAAAACTGGATAGGATCCTTATGAATAGTGAGTGGGAAGACTTATTCCCTTTGGTCACTACCAGAAAACTGGTTAGAGACATCTCAGACCATAATCCTCTCCTTTTATCCACTAATAGTGCTTGCCCGCAAACACCTAAACCTAGAGAGTTTAGGTTTGAGATGAGTTGGATGGGCAATGAGGAATTTCTACCTCTGGTCAAAAAGATTTGGTAAAGACCTATTAGATCCACTAATCCAATTGATGTGCTAAATATCAAGTTAAAACGTTTCAAGAATTTTTTCAAGGGATGGGGGTCGGACAAGTTTGGCCATGAGAAGAAAAGGAAGAAAGTAATCAAAGATGAGCTTTGATAACCCACAAGTATAGGGGATCACAACAGTTTTTGAGGGAAGAGTATTCAACCCAAATTTATAGATTCGACACAAGGGGAGCCAAAGAGTATTTGAAGGTATTAGTAGCTGAGTTGTCAATTCAACCACACCTGGAGATTAATTATCTGCAGCAAGTAATCAGTAGCAAAGTAATATGATAGTTTTGATAGTAGTGACAGCAGTAACAGTAACGGTAACAGTGATAGCGGTAATTTTGTAGCAAGTGTATCAGTGATGATAGCAGTAGTAACTTAGCAGAAACTATATAATATAAATTCGTAGGCATTGGATCGGCGACTTGTTGGATGATATTCATCATGAGACAGTTATAACCTAGGGCGATACGGTACTAGCTCCAGTTCGTCAATATAATGTAGGCATGTATTCCGTAAATAGTGATACGTGCCTATGGAAAGAACTTGCATGACATCTTTTGTCCTACCCTCCCGTGGCAGCGGGGTCCATATTGGAAACTAAGGGATATTAAGGCCTCCTTTTAATAGAGAACCGGAACAAAGCATTAACACATAGTGAATACATGAACTCCTCAAACTACGGTCATCACCGAGAGAAGTCCCGGTTTCTGTCACTCCGGGGTTGCCGGATCATAACACATGGATATAATGATGATAACATAAACGGTTCAGATCTGAGTTCATGGCACCCGGGCCCAAAGTGACAAGCATTAAGCATGTCAAAGTCATAGCAACATCAATCTTAGAACATAGTGGATACTAGGGATCAAGCCCTAACAAAAATAACTCGATTACATGATGAATCTCATCCAACTCCTCACCGACCAGCGAGCCTACGAAGGAATTACTCACTCCCAGTGGGGAGCATCATGGAATTGGCGATGGAGAAGGGTTGGTGATGATGAAGAGCGAAGATCCCCCTCTCCGTAGCCCCAGACGGACTCCAGATTTGGCCTCCCGATGAAGAACGGGAGGTGACGGCGGCTCCGTCTCGTGGATCGCAAAAATTCTTTCTCCCTGATTTTTTCTGGAAAAATAGAATTTTATAGCGTTGGTTTCAGGGTCTGCGGGGCCACCAGGTGGGGACAACCCACCTGGGCACGCCAGGAGAGGGGGGCACGCCCTGGTGGGTTGTGCCCACCCAGTTGCCCCTCTCCGGCAGGTCTTGGCTCCAGAAATTCTTATTTATTATATAAAAATTCCTCGCGAAGTTTCGTTCTATTCCGAGAACTTTTATTTCTGCACAAAGATAACACCATGGTAGTTCTGCGACAACAACGTCAGTCCGGGGTTAGTTTCATTCAAATCATGCAAATTAGAGTCCAAAACAAGAGGAAAAGCCTTAGGAAAAGTAGATACGTTGGAGACATATCAACTCCCTCAAGTTTAAACCTTTGCTTGTCCTCAAGCAATTCAGTTGATAAACTGAAAGTGAAAAAGAAAAACTTTTACGAACTCTTTTGCTCTTGTTTGCATAAATAAGCTTAAACAACACCCAGGTTTTCAACCAATCATAATAACTAACCATGCCGACAATAACTCTTAAAGATTATAATGACTCGTATCAATGACATAATCAGCTAGCGAGCAATAATAAGATATCTCAAACGACAACACGTTGTCGAAACAACCATGATATAATATGACAATAGTGGTATTTCGCTAGCCCTTTCTGAGACCGCAAAACATAAATGCAGAGCACCTCTGCTACCTCTTGAGCATGCGTTGGTTTTTTCTTTGAAGAGGAAAGGGTGATGCAGCAAAGTAGCGTGAGTATTTCCCTCAGTTTTTGAGAACCAAGGTATCAATCCAGTAGGAGGCCACACGCAAGTCCCTCGTACCTACACAAACAAATAAGAACCTTGCAACAACGCGACAAAGGGGTTGTCAATCCCTTCACGGTCACTTGCAAAAGTGAGATCTGATAGAGATGATAAGATAATATTATTGGTATTTTTATGATAAAGATTGAAAGTAAAGATTGCAAAGTAAAAATAGATTGGAAACTTATATGATGGAAAATAGACCCCGGGGCCATAAGTTTCACTAGTGGCTTCTCTCAAGATAGCATAAGTATTACGGTGGGTGAACAAATTACTGTCGAGCAATTGATAGAAAAGTGCATAATTATGAGAATATCTAGGCATGATCATGTATATAGGCCGCAACAAGTAGACCGACTCCTGCCTGCATCTACTACTATTACTCCACACATCGACCGCTATCCAGCATGCATCTAGAGTATTAAGTTCATAAGAACAGAGTAACGCATTAGGCAAGATGACATGATGTAGAGGGATAAACTCAAGCAATATGATATAAACCCCATCTTTTTATCCTCGATGGCAACAATACAATACGTGTCGTTTCCCCTTCTGTCACTAGGATCGAGCAACGCAAGATTGAACCCAAAGCTAAGCACCTCTCCCATTGCAAGAAAGATCAATCTAGTAGGCTAAACCAAACTGATAATTCGAAGAGACTTGCAAAGATAACCAATCATACATAAGAATTCAGAGAAGATTCAAATATTGTTCATAGATAATCTTGATCATAAACCCACAATTCATCGGATCTCGACAAACACACCGCAAAAAGAGTTACATCGAATAGATCTCCAAGAAGATCAATGAGAACTTTGTATTGAGATCCAAAGAGAGAGGAGAAGCCATCTAGCTAATAACTATGGACCCGAAGGTCTGTGGTAAATTACTCACACATCATCGGAGAGGCTATGGTGTTGATGTAGAAGCCCTCCGTGATCGATGCCCCCTCCGGCGGAGCGCCGGAAAAGGCCCCAAGATGGGATCTCACGGGTACAGAAGGTTGCGGCAGTGGAAATAGGGTTTCGTGGTGCTCCTGGATGGTTTCGGGGTACGTAGGTATATATAGGAGGAAGAAGTAGGTCGGTGGAGCCACGAGGGGCCCACGAGGGTGGGGGGCAGGCGCGCCTCCCTGCCTCGTGGCCTCCTTGGTTGTTTCTTGACATCCACTCCAAGTCCTCTGGATCACGTTTGTTCCAAAAATCACGTCCCCGAAGGTTTCATTCCGTTTGGATTCCGTTTGATATTCCTTTTCTGCGAAACACTTAAATAGGAAAAAAAACAGCAATTTGCACTGGGCCTTGGGTTAGTAGGTTAGTCCCAAAAATAATATAAAAATGTATAATAAAGCCCATTAAACATCCAAAATAGAATATATAATAGCATGGAACAATCAAAAATTATAGATACGTTGGAGACGTATCAAGCATCCCCAAGCTTAATTCCTGCTCGTCCTCGAGTAGGTAAATGATAAAAACAGAATTTTTGATGTGGAATGCTTTCTACCATATTCTTCAATGTAATTTTCTTTATTGTGGCATGAATGTTCAGATTCGAAAGATTCAAGATAAAAGTTTAATGTTGACATAAAAATAATAATACTTCAAGCATGCTAACTGATAACCCACAAGTATAGGGGATCGCAACAGTTTTCGAGGGTAGAGTATTCAACCCAAATTTATTGATTCGACACAAGGGGAGCCAAAGAATATTCTCAAGTATTCACAGTTGAGTTGTCAATTCAACCACACCTGGATAACTTAATATCTGCAGCAAAGTATTTAGTAGCAAAGTAATATGGAAGTAACGGTAACGGTAACAAAAGTAATATTTTTGGGTTTTGTAGTGATTGTAACAGTAGCAACGGAAAAGTAAATAAGCAAAGAACAATATGTGAAAAGCTCGTAGGCATTGGATCGGTGATGGAGAATTATGCCGGATGCGGTTCATCATGTAACAGTCATAACATAGGGTGACACAGAACTAGCTCCAATTCATCAATGTAATGTAGGCATGTATTCCGAATATAGTCATACGTGCTTATGGAAAAGAACTTGCATGACATCTTTTGTCCTACCGTCCCGTGGCAGCGGGGTCCTAATGGAAACTAAGGGATATTAAGGCCTCCTTTTAATAGGGTACCGGACCAAAGCATTAACACATAGTGAATACATGAACTCCTCAAACTATGGTCATCACCGGGAGTGGTCCCGATTATTGTCACTTCGGGGTTGCCGGATCATAACACATAGTAGGTGACTATAGACTTGCAAGATAGGATCAATAACTCACATATATTCATGACAACATAATAGGTTCAGATCTGAAATCATGGCACTCGGGCCCTAGTGACAGGCATTAAGCATAGCAAAGTCATAGCAACATCAATCTCAGAACATAGTGGATACTAGGGATCAAACCCTAACAAAACTAACTCGATTACATGATAGATCTCATCCAACCCATCACCGTCCAGCAAGTCTATGATGGAATTACTCACGCACGGCGGTGAGCATCATGAAATTGGTGATGGAGGATGGTTGATGATGACGACGGCGACGGATTTCCCTCTCCGGAGCCCCAAACGGACTCCAGATCAGCCCTCCCGAGAGGTTTTAGGGCTTGGCGGCGGCTCCGTATCGTAAAATGCGATGAATCCTTCTCTCTAATTTTTTTCTCCCTGAACACGAATATATGGAGTTGGAGTTGAGGTCGGTGGATATTACAATGAAAGAGTATGAGCACCGACAACTAGCATGAGTGTGTGAATATGAATGTAATGTCAGTGAGAAATACGTACTCCCCCAAGCTTAGGCTTTTGGCCTAAGTTGGTTTATTGCCACGGGTGGCCTGGTGGATATCCAAAGTTGTAGTTGGGGTCGTACTGAGATGAAGAAGACTCTGATTGCCACTGGTTGGTAATCATCTCCGGATCCCACTGGTAATTAGATTGTCGTGGAGGATCAAATTGTGGTTCTGGCTCCGGCTCTGCGGCTGATGTAGGGTTCCGATAGGCGTGAATGGCCGCCAGCGGAACGAGATACGGACCTGCAGATAAATCAAACAAGGAAGGAGCAGGCAAGGTAATAGTCTCAGGGTGATGTTTATCAAAGAACAATTTGTATTTAAGCGCCCCTTCCCTATTCTTAACAATAAAATCATGCGCTACCATACTCTTATAATCTAAATAAATAGTGGGCAACAATTTTTCTTCTTTTTCATAGCGCCTAATAGGTATGTTATAGTGTGCAGCAAGGCGTGAAGCGTAAATACCTCCAAAGATGGGGCCCTTTGTACGGTTCAGACTTAACCGTTTAGCAATAATACCGCCCATACTAACAGTATTGTCACAGAATAAACCATGGAACAAAATAATAATATCAGGAACACTAAGGTTTCCACAGTTTCCGCGACCAATTAAGCAACGACTAGCAAATATGGCAAAGTAGCGTAAAACAGGAAAATGTATGCTAGTGATTCTTGCATCGGAAACCTTCCTAGTTTCCCCTACAGTAATAGTGTCAATAAACCCGTCCACATCTTTACGATGTGGTTCCTCTAAACTACCCTCGAAAGGTATTTTGCAAACCTTGCAAAATTCATCTAGTGAGATCTTCTTAACCACATCATATAAATGAAACTCTACTGAAGGAGGTGATTCCTTAGGATAATAGTAGAAGTTTTGCACAAAAGTATTGGTGAGTAAGAGATACTGTTCGCGTTGGTTGCGGAGGAAGTCGGTGAGGCCTACATTCTCAGCCAATTCATAAAAATCATCATAAATCCCGGCTGCTCTCAAGAAATCATCGGAAGGCCATTCACACGGCCGAACCTCCGCGGTGCGAGGCAGATTATATTTGGGCCTCTCTGCTTCTTCACTTTGCTTTTCCTTCGAGCTTTGGCTCGATGAGCCCCTCAAAAATCTCTTCATTATTTTCTGAAAAATTCTGAAATTTTTAGTAACTTCAAATAAAAGTGAACCAAGCTCAACAAAATTGATAGCAACTACTCCTACAAGTGCCTAGAGACTATATCATGCATCAGAACTACTTGGAACCATATAAATTTGACATGCAAGCTCAAGAACATGGTCACCTAGGCAGCACAAATTTGCAATGAATAAAGCACTAGAACAAAAACTAATTGGACCAATGGAGGAGTCACATACCAAGGAACAATCCCCCAATGCAGTTTTGTGAGAGGTGCTTTGAGCAAGGAGATCGAAAATTGCAGCAAAATGAGCTAGAACTCGTGCTTGAGCTGGATGGTGATTTTTTGGGAGAAAGAAGAAGTGTGTGGGTGCAGGAATAAGTGAAGGGGAGCCACCATGGGCCCACGAGGCAGAGGGGCGCGCCCTGTAGGGGTGGGGGCGCCCTGGACCCTCGTGGCCAGGTGCTTGCTCCCCCTGCTGTGTTCTCAGTGCCAGATATTCTCAAACATTCCAGAAAAAAACATATTAAATTGGCAGGGCATTTGGAGAACTTTTATTTTCGGGGTATTTTTATATTGCACGGATAATTCAGAAAACTGACAGGAAAATACTATTTTTGCTTTGTTTCAACTAAATAACAGAAAGTAAAAGGAGGGTACAGAAGGTTGTGCTTTCTAACTTCATCCATCTCATGCTCATCAAAAGGAATCCATTAACAAGGTTGATCAGGTCTTGTTAACAAACTCATTCCGACTAACATGGAACCGGAGAAATTTCGAATAACACTATGTTACCTCAACGGGGATATGCACATCCCCAATAATAAGAATATCATATTTCTTCTTGACAGTAGGAAGAGGAAATTCAAAACCTCCAAAAATAATCGATGGAATTTTTCCAATAGAATTGATACTGTGAACTTGAGGTTGTTTCCTCGGAAAGTGTACCGTGTGCTCATTACCATTAACATGAAAAGTGACATTGCCTTTGTTGCAATGAACAACAGCCCCTGCAGTATTCAAAAAAGGTCTTCCAAGAATAATAGACATACTATCGTCCTCGGGGATATCAAGAATAACAAAGTCCATTAAAATAGTAATGTTTGCAACTACAACAGGCACATCCTCACAAATACCAACAGGTATAGCAGTTGATTTATCAGCCATTTGCAAAGATATTTCAGTAGGTGTCAACTTATTCAAATCAAGTCTACTATATAAAGAGAGAGGCATAACACTAACTCCAGCTCCAAGATCACATAAAGCAGTTTTAACATAGTTTCTTTTAATGGAGCATGGTATAGTTGGTACTCGTGGATCTCCAAGTTTCTTTGGTATTCCACCCTTAAAAGTGTAATTAGCAAGCATGGTGGAAATTTCAGCTTCCGGTATCTTTCTTTTATTAGTAACAATTTCTTTCACATACTTAGCATAAGGATTCATTTTGAGCATATCAGTTAAACGCATACGCAAGAAGATAGGTCTAATCATTTCAGCAAAGCGCTCAAAATCCTCATCATCCTTCTTCTTGGATGGTTTGGGAGGAAAAGGCATGGGTTTCTGAACCCATGGTTCTCTTTCTTTACCGTGTTTCCTAGCAACAAAGTCTCTCTTATCATAACGTTGATTCTTTGATTGTGGGTTATCAAGATCAACAGCAGGTTCAATTTCTACTTCATTATCATTACTAGGTTGAGCATCATCATGAACATCTTCATTAACATTATCACTAGGTTCATGTTCATTACCAGATTGTGTTTCAGCATCAGAAATAGAAATATCATTTGGATTCTCAGGTGTTTCAGCAATAGGTTCACTAGAACCATGCAACGTCCTATCATTTTTCCTTTTCTTCTTTTTAGAAGAACTAGGTGTGTCAATATTATTTCTCTGAGAATCTTGCTCAATTCTCTTAGGATGGCCTTCAGGATACAAAGGTTCCAGAGTCATTTTACCGGTTCTAGTAGTCACTCTAACAGCATAGTCATTATTCTTACTATTTAATTCATTGAGCAAATCATTTTGAGCTTTAAGTACTTGTTCTACTTGAGTGGTAACCATAGAAGCATGTTTACTAATGAGTTTAAGTTCACCTTTAACTCTAGACATATAATCACCCAAGTATTCAAGCGTATCGGAATTAGATTTCAATTGTCTACCAAAATAATCATTGAAGTTTTCTTGTTTGACAATAAAATTATCAAACTCTTCTAAGCATTGTTGTAACAGCCTGGATTTTGGCCCTTTTCTTTTTCTTTTTGATTTATTGGTTTTTGCTATGTTTTTCTTTTTGGAGTGGTTCTGTGGCCTTGTCACCTGGGAAATCATCCTCATTTCCCCTCCCAAGTGGCTCATCATTCTCAAAACCTTGCCAAGATCATGTCACTCCACTGCTTGACCAAACCCTAATTTCTTTTTCTCAGGAATATTCCTTTTTCTATTAAAGGAATAACCCTGTCTGCCCTAGGTTGTGAAGCAACCTTTATTTCCATCACTCCTAAAATTCCAAAATAATTCTCATAAATTGTTTGGGTCATATCTTTCTCAAATATGGCAAAATATTTCATTTGTCATGTTTATCATCTTGCTCAAATAATGCATTTCCTATTCTGCCCTAAATGGCACATTGTGAAGCAAGTGCTATTTTCCTTTTCCCAATTGACCTCAAACTCCTTGGACACCTTTTCCTGTCCATATCATTGCCACATGCCAAAAGGCAACCTCATTTGCCTAGTAATTATTTAATTATGATTTTCTAAAGTTTCTATCTAGAAAGAAGCTTTGTGAAGGAGGTGCAAGCTAGGCATATCCAAATGAGTTGCCATTTTGCATGATCCCTCATATCATCATATCATAGCTCTCCACAAAAGTAGAGCTCATGTCATCCCTCCATGTGAGCTCATCTTCAATTCTTTGATTCTGCCCAAAATTTCAGTTTGTGAAGCAAGTATATTTTATCTTGCTCCAATATGGCTGCCAATTTTTCTAGGCCTTCTATTATCCATATAACCTACCTCCACCCATTTTGGGCATGGCTCATCAAGCCATTATTCCTCTAGAATTTTTGCAAGTTTCTGTCCAGAGGAGATGTTTGTGAAGCAAGTACCAGTTTGGCTCGGCCAATTGGTATGAGACTTTTTGAGCATCTTCATAGGATCAAATGACTCTGCCTTGCCCAATTTGAGCTCAATTTGACACTCCATGTGAGTGCACCTTCCTGATCAAGTTTCTGGACCATTTTGGTCAGTTGCAAAGCAACTATGATTTATCTTGGTCCAAACTTTCTCAAAGTTACCAGGATGAAAGTCCTTATTTACCTCAACCTCGCAGACAACTCCATTGGATCCAAAACCGTTCCTGTTGATCACTAGTGCTCACCCAAGTTTACTGCAGTAAACTTCACAGGGTTCTTACCGTTTAACCAGATCACTTTTAACCGAGCTACCACCGGAGTTGAAACCTACCCTGGATGAACTTACCACTAGACAACATGTTCAAGCCTCTCTCCCCCGCTACATGCTAGTGCACGCGGTGACCGCGTTAATGGCATCACTGTGCACGCGCTCTGTGTGCAGTGGCCGCGCCCAATGGCTATTTGTGCTTCGGCACCTCCTCCTCTCGTCGCCTTAGCGCGCGTGACCGTGTCCATTGTCTTTCTCTCATTGTCGCAGTTCCCCTGAACCCCTCTCCCCCTCTATCCGCTTCCTCACCGACGCTCGCCGCCGAACGCCCACGAGAGCACAGTGGCGGTTTGGCTCTGTTCGTCACCGTTGTCATCCTCCCCGTGCTCCGTTGGCCGCCTCTGCTCCGTGAGGCTCTCTCCTGTTCCTCCTCCGTCGCCTAACGATGAGCCCATGCACGTGCACACGTGTCCGCGGCGCCGGCCGCGTGTCCACGGTGACGCCAGCTCGGCCTCCTCCCCCTCTGCCTATATAAGGCCACCCGAGCCCCTCCCGAGCTCAACATCGCCTCCCCCTCACTCCCAGAACCCCGCCCAGCCTCTCGCCCAAGCTCCAGAGCCCCTCCTCGCTGCTCTAGGCTGCCATGGCTGCTGCGGTGCTCCGGCTAAATTCGAGCGAGCCAAGCATCCCCTCCCTCTCTATCCACCACCACGTCTCCACCCACTCCCCGGCGCATCTCTCCCTTAGCTCAGTTCGTCGGCGGATCCACCATGGCCTCGGCTTCATCATCACCGACGCCGGCCGTCCGCCGCGGCGAACGCAGCTGCCGTTCTTGAGCTCCCCATCTTCTACAACCCCCGGGGTCGCCTTCGCCTCGTTCCCCTGCATCCGTGGATAGGTCGGGCGCCGCCTGCGGTGGTCGGTAGCGCCGGCAGGCCTCGTCGGGGCTGGCTCTGCCACGACCAGGCGCGGGCGAGAGGAAGGAGACGAAGGCCCCGACCCCCTCCTTGCCAGCTGGCCGCGGGCCCACGTGTCAGCCTCTGGGCGTTGACCCAGCCCGGTCCAGTAAGCTAAGTGGACACGTCTTTGCCAGAGCACGTTTTCCCTTGAGCAAAGCGTACTTTGCCTCTGTTCTAGAGCAGAATACGTTTACCTTGTTCGAAAGCGTATTCTCTGTCTACATTGGCTGAAAGTGTGTTTTCTTTTGCAGAAAGCGTATTTTTCCCGAATGCGTTTTCAGTTTTCTCAGTCAGGGGCTTGTTTGCAGAAAACTTTTCACAGATAGGTCACTGGTAGAAAAACAACTATAACTTTTTGCTCGCAACTCCAAATGAGGTGAATCCAAAGCCCACTTCTTCGTTTCGTCGAGCCCGTTCTGATGGAATCATTTTCACCATGTTTTGACATTCTGAAAATGACCATTTTGCCCCTGCCCTTATTCAGCCCCTTCCGAGAGAGTAAGTTTTCCGGCGATCCTTTCCGCGAGTTTCTCGCACTTTCTCCCGGTGATTTCTTCCACCCCAGGCAAGCCGCACCCTCCATTTGCATCACTGTAATGCAGTGACATGGTTTAATCTATTTGAAATTGTTTAAAATATTGCTTTAGCTACATGACTTTGTGCATGGCATTTTCTCGGAGTATTATGTTGATCTTGTTGTTGCCATGCTATTGTTTGGATTACTAAGCTTTATGCTTGTAGTTGATGAGTATCATGTTTCCATTGGAGTAGTAGTGGTTGGTATTATGATTATTTCCATGATGGTATCTGTTATTATATTTTGGAGTATTACTTTGGATATCATGCTGCCTTTGGATTATTAGTGGTTAGTATGATTATTTTCATGATGCTAGTTGAAAGATCGTGGATGTCGCCTAGAGGGGGGGGGGTGAATAGGCGCCTTAAAATAATTACGGTTTAGGCTTGAACAAATGCGGAATAAACCTAGCAGTTAATTTGTCAAGCACAAAACCTACAACAACTAGGCTTACCTATGTGCACCAACAACTTATGCTAAACAAGATAAACTACTAGGTGATAGCATGATATATGACAAGAAACAATATGGCTATCATAGAGTAAAGTGCATAAGTAAAGGGCTCGGGTAAGAGATAACCGAGGCACGCGAAGACGATGATGTATCCCGAAGTTCACACCCTTGTGGATGCTAATCTTCGTTTGGAGCGGTGTGGAGGCACAATGCTCCCCAAGAAGCCACTAGGGCCACCGTAATCTCCTCACGCCCTCGCACAATGCAAGATACCGTGATTCCACTAAGGGACCCTTGAGGGTGGCACCGAACCCATACAAATAGCAACCCTTGGGGGCGGTCACCGAAGCCTTAGACTTTGGCAACCCTTGGGGGCGGTCACCGGAACCCGTCAAATTGCTCGGGGCGATCTCCACAACCTAATTGGGACCCCGACGCTTGCCGAGAGCTTTACACCACAATGATTGAGCTTCGAACACCACCAACCGTCTAGGGCGCCCAAGCACCCAAGAGGAACAAGCTCAAGGGTACCAAGCACCCAAGAGTAATAAGCTTCTCAACTTGTAACTTCCACGTATCACGTGGAGAACTCAAACCGATGCACCAAATGCAATGGCAAGGGCACACGGAGTGCCCAAGTCATTCCCTCTCAAATCCCACCGAAGCAACTAATGCTAGGGAGGAAAATGAGAGGAAGAACAAGAAGGAGAACACCAAGAACTCCAAGATCTAGATCCAAGGGGTTCCCCTCACATAGAGGAGAAAGTGATTGGTGGAAATGTGGATCTAGATCTCCTCTCTTTTTTCCCTCAGAAACTAGCAAGAATCCATGGAGGGATTGAAATTTAGCAAGCTCGAAGAAGGTCAACAATGGGGGAAGAACACGAGCTCAAAGGATGAGGTTCATTGGGGAAGAAGCCCCCCTTTTATAGGTGGGGGAAAATCCAACCGTTATGCTCACACCCCGCACCGAGCGGTACTACCGCTAGGGAGGTAGTAGCCCTTTGAAAAACAACGACGAGGAGGCAAAAGGCCAGAAGAACCGTCGGAGCGGTACTACCGCTTGTCCTCACGGTACTACCGCTAGGTGTAGCGGTACTACCGCTAGGGGTAGCGGTACTACTGATTGCGAGCGGTACTAAAAAATACATACGTGCCTACTTCCAATGGACTTGGGACGAGTTTTTGGTCCGGAGCGGTACTACCGCTGTAGTAGCCGCGGTAGTACCGCTCTGGAGCGGTAGTAAAAAATTACATCCGCTCCTGTCCGCGGTAGTACCGCTGCAGCCTTTTCAGAACACCAAAACTGCCACAACTTCTGCAAACGGACTCCGAATTCAACGAAACCAAGTTTGTTGGAAAGCTAGCAACAAGGGCTAACACAATCTTGATAGAAATAACAATAATAAGCAAATTAGAAAAGGCCCAAAAGAAAATGGTGAGAACCCTTCCTCGAAAAAGACCGGTAAAACCTCCAACACCGAAAACGCAAAGGAAGAAGCATGTGAACTCCGTTTTCGATGAACTTGAGCTTGTCAAGAAGATGACCATAAGCTCTAAGACGCACAAAGAGAACCAAACAAGAACCAAGAAAGATGATGCAAGGATGCAATGGTTTGAGCTCTCTGCGAACGATACGATCAAGCTACTCATCAAGAGCCCCCCTTGATAGTACGGCAATCGATCCTATAACCCGGTCTCCAAACTACCACCATGAGACCGGTAAAATAGAGAACCTATCAAGGGCAAACCTTTGCCTTGCACGAAGTCCACTTGAGCTAGATGTAGACGATCTTGACTTCCTGAAGTTGGACCACCTTTCTTGATTTCGTTGGCTCGGTGAAGACTAGTAGATTGCTCCCCATACTCCACTATGGGTGAGCCACTCTTCGACACATCTTCACAAGTACATTGTCACCACAATGGACGGCAAGCTTCAAGCACTTGATCTCTTCGTCATGCATCACTTGAACTTGCACACCACAACCTTGATTTGATGTCATGCTCCATGGGTTGTATGTGATCTTCCTCTTGACGCAAGCCCATGGAAGATAACCTAACCCCACATAGAACTCTCACAAAGACCATGGGTTAGTACACAAAGCGTAATTGACAATGCTTACCATACCATGGGATCGCTTGATCCCTCTCGGTACATCTTCTATGCTTTGTGTGTTGATCAACTTGAAACACTCTCTGTACTTAGTCTTGATCAACCTTGAATCTTTCCAACTCTATTCATTTGGATGATGTAAGACCAATCTTTGGATAATTCCTTAATAGCACCTTGGTCATCACAAACTCTCCTTGAAACCAACAAATGGACTCCAAGAAAAGCCTATGGACAAACCCATACCATGGGATCGCTTGATCCCTCTCGGTACATCTTCTACGCTTTGTGTGTTGATCAACTTGAAACACTCTCTGTACTTAGTCTTGATCAACCTTGAATCTTTCCAACTCTATTCATTTGGATGATGTAAGACCAATCTTTGGATAATTCCTTAATAGCACCTTGGTCATCACAAACTCTCCTTGAAACCAACAAATGGACTCCAAGAAAAGCCTATGGACAAACCCTTCAATATAACTCAAGGCAACTATTAGTCCATAGAGATTGTCATCAATTACCAAAACCAAACATGGGGGCACCGCATGTTCTTTCAATCTCCCCCATTTTGGTAATTGATGACAATCACTTTCAAGAGAGTTTATATAAGGAATTATGCATCACCATACCATGCAACAATAATGTATGTGCATGAGATGCAAAAGCTTAGGAACAAAACCAAATCAAGAAGAGATGACTCTCTAAACTTCTCCACAATACTCTCTAAAACTTCTCCCCCATTGGCATCGATTGCCAAAATGGGCGAAAGGCTTAGAAGGCAAATATAACTTGTGTTCCTCCATAAATTGTGTATTTCAACTTGAGAGTGGAATTCAATACACATATCCAACGGTAAATACTTGGAGGAAGACAAACTGTTTTGAGGCCCAAAGATTGCCAAAAGAATGATGTGCCACAAAGGCATAACAAAGAGAGAAACAAGCACTCAAGAAATCAAACGATACCAATTGAAGCAAGCTATCAAAAGATACCAATAGAAACAACTAGACTAATGATCCTACATGCCACATGAATAAAAGATATTATGATATGAGCAAAGGAGTGTTCTAGAGAAACTAGAGAAGCTCCCTTTGTTTTGTGCACAATTTAGTTTTGCAATTGCATACAACAAGCACAAAATAGGATTGTCACTCCCCCAAGATCAATAGAACCTCACGACAAGTGCAAGAGACCAACGAAGCGTTCTAAAAGACACCAGTGAAGCTCCCCATGATTTGTGCACTCCTTAGAATATTGGCATTAGGATACCAAGTGCACAAAATAGGATCATCACTCCCCCAAAATCAATAGAAACTCACAACAAGTGCAAGTGAGCATGTAGGAAACAAAGCCTAGCACTTCCAAAGAAAAAAAATAGTTGAGCAACATATAAAATAGGCAACTTGGAAATAGGTTCAACCAAAAAGATGTGTGTTGAGTCATGTAAAAGCACTTGAGAAGACTAATATAAGGATGAGCATTAAGCATCAACATAGTCTTTAATAGTTGAGATACAAGGTGCATGACATGTCCTTCTCACACACACCAAGCAAATGGATTCACAAGCTCACTAAAAAGAGAAATATTAACCAAGCTTGTGAAAACCCATGGGGAAGATAGAAAATGAAAGCCTCATCAAGACGAGGGATACCAATTAAATGGCAAGCTTTGTCAAGACAAGCATGAGGAAAATGATCTTCACCACAAAAGAGTGCATCAAGATGCAACGATATAAGATCCGCACTCAAGACACACACCTTCAAGGAGCCACCAAAGAAATAATACAAGAAAGAAAAGGTGGACGCGAAAGAAGGGGATATCAATTAGATATGCAACTTCTCTCAAGTGTATAGGATTCTAGGTAGATGAGATCATGATGATATCGAAGGATGTACACATGAAATTGTTGCAAAAGGGAAAGAATAAGATATCCAAAAGGAAGTCATAAATATACCAATAAGATATTTGCTTGAAGGCATAGCACATGGCTAGATATGGTCTTATTGTATATAAATGAGTTCCAACCACACGAGCATCAAAGACATCACAACTAGCAACAAGAGATCATTGTTGGGATGCTTTGAGAAAGGAAACAAGTATCACAAGAAAGAATGAATTACATGCCATGATACAACCTACACAAGGTTGATGCAAGAAATGTGTGCATGAAGTAGATGATGATACTTGTTACCGAGATACCATTGGAAGGATGTAGTAGATACCAATTAAAGGTGGATAGTAGTTCATTGATCATCCTAGCTTGACTCCAATAAGCACATGGTGACACCACCTTCCTTGTGAGTGAGCCGAGCATCCAATGCATCTCCAATTGTTCCTAGAACAACAACACAAACAAAATGGTACCCAAACTCATTGGGACCAAAGAGTTAGAAACACCAATATACATAGGACAAACTCCACATAAATATGTGCATATAGAGAAGGAAATGAATTTCATGCACATCTCATCCAATTTGAGACTTGGTGGAGTTTCCCTATATATTGGGTCAAATAAAGAAGGCATGCCACAGAGACTACATGAAGTAAATATGCATGCTCAAGACCTTCAAGAACCGATACTAAATGACAAAGAAAAACCAAGTGAAGAAAAGATACCAAATGAATAAAACATCACTTGGAGGATATCCATAAAAGATACATCAAGGAATGAGATATCCATTGATACACTCAAAATAAAAGATATCAAACTCCCAAAAGAGAGGATGGTTCCAAACAAACCAAGCTCTCTACAAAGTTTCATGATGGCACAAAGTACCAAAACGAAAACGGCTTGCCTTCCACCAACACACACTTCATAAGGATCACAAGATGAGCGTTTTATAGAAAATAGGATAGCTCCCCCAAGACTAGTGCATTATAGAGAATTTGCATTTGAATACAAAATGCACAAGGTGGGATCACCACTTTCACTATATCTAGAAAACACTAGACAAGATCAAGAAATAAACAAGCTCCACAAGTGGTATGGAAGACAAAGGGAGTTGATACATTCCTTGGCAAGAGAAAAGGCAAATAAAAGCAAAATCCAATGTAAAGATGATCAATAAATTCTACCACACAAGTGAGTACCAATTGTCAAAAGACAAGAAGTAAATGGAAATAATTCCTGGTGGTAGATAGCAAGGATATCTGACATCATCTTCACACCAAACAAAAAGCAAATTGCAACTTCTAGAGCTAACATGCCACCTAGGAACAAGATAATTTACAATATCAACTCTAGGTGACAATATCTCAAATGTACACATTTTCTAGGCTAGTAATATACACATAGCATATTACTCCCCCATAATGTGATACCAATTAAGGATAAACAAGAGGCAAATAAAAGGATCCAACAAGAGATAATTAATGGACTATTTAGAATTTGAATTTCTCATGAGAAGACATACCACATAGCGACTAGATAATCTTGAAATATCAATACTAGATGGTATTACTCATGTACACACATTTATAGGATTGTGAGGTGCACAAAGCACATCACTTCCCCATAATGGGATATTCCATTAATCTCTCACAAGAGCCAACTAAGAAATAAACAAGATGCAAAAGGCTCAACGCATGACACACACGTACATGATGTGCAAACCAACACACACATACTTGATTGCTCAAGATAATCAAGTTGGAAGCACAACATATACAAACACATGCAAGGAACGAAACCAAACATGCAAAGGGGCAAGTAACTATCAATGTAAACACTTTAAGCACGAGTTACCCCAAGGAGGAACATTGGATATAAGATAGAAACTTGATAATCCGAATGGCTTGGCTTGAGACAATAAGAATGATGAAGTCCCTTAATTCTTCATAATGTAGCCAAGTCTCCAATGACCTCCAACAACACATATTGATTAATTATGAGCTAGTTGGTCCCCAACCAAGTTGGGTCCTAAGAGGTTAGTCACAATAGGCTTGGCTACCCAAATGGTTCTTTTCTTGACACCACTTTGAGCACCAACAAATTTGGCAAACACATTGCCAACCTTATCCTTCCCAAGAGAATAGATATCATCAATTATAATAGGGTTGGATAAGGTACCATTTGTGCATGAAGAAGCGACGTGACCTTTTTCATGACATAGGTAGCAACGTCTACTCTTTACTTTCTTCTCACTTGATTTCTCAACTTGAGAAGCATTAGCTTGAGTTTTCTTGGGAAGAGGCCTTTCTTCAACTTGAGGTTGAGAATGAGAGTGAAATTGTGGCCGCTTCCCTTGTTGCTTGTCACTAATGGCCTTCTTCAAAGGGCAAGATCTAACATGATGCCCTTCAATTTTGCACTTGAAGCAAATGATCTTGGCCGAATTCTTGACTTGTTTTTTCCCCTTCTTCTTGTTGCTCTTGGACTTCTTCTTCTTATTGGAGTTGAATCCAAGTCCACCTTTGTCATTGGGGGATTTTTGCACACTCAAGATATTGTTGAGTGTGGCCTTCCCTTCATGACACTTCTCCAAGTCTTTCTTCAAAGAAGTGACTTGGGCCTTGAGCTCTTTGATTTCCTCTACATGGTTAGTCTCAACACAAGTACTAGAGGAAGTATAAGCTTCATCGTTAGAGCAACAAGGCAAGGAAAGCAATCCATCACAAGATGTACCAACATTGTGAGTAGATGAATTACAAGGACTAGCACATGGCAATATAGCATTTTGACTAGAAGTAGTGCTAGTATCCACATGAGGCTCACTAGATGTTACCTTAGCAAGCATGGCCTCATGAGCTATCTTTAGCACATTATGGGATACTAGAAGATCATCATGAGAGTTTGAGAGATTTTCATGACTTTCTTCCAATTTCCCATATTTGCTAGATAGCAACTCAAGTTGAGCCCGTAGCTCAACATTATCCTTCAAAATGGATGCTTCACAAGTAAAAGAGTTGGTAGCACAAGCATCATCAATAAAAGCAAGAGGAGAAGGCAACTTTACAAGATCTTTTGAATATGAAGCTTTAAGTTGAGCATGAGACTCGGTGAGTTTGATGAGCTCACCCTTGATGACCCTTGAGCCATTTTCGAGGTGCTCAAAATCCTCAAGGAGTCTAGCATGAGAAACTTCAAGCTTAGCATTTTTAGTTTCAAAAACATTGGCCACCTCAAGAGCTCTATCATGAGATTCCTTCACTCTAGATAATTCTAGAGCAAAAGTCTCCTCAAGAGATTCCTTGGTGGTTTTTTCAAGTTCAAGAGCTTGAGAGAGGTCCGCAATCTCATTAGCGTAATCACGCTCATGACCTTCCATTTTTTCAATGGTGACCTCATGCTCCTCGAGATGAGATTCCAACTCCTTAATATATTTCTTGCCCTCAATGGCAATGGACATGATTTCCATGAAGTTGGAACAAGCAATTTTATTTTTATGAAGATCTTTAAAAATCATTTCCCCCTTAATTTTTAAGGAGGAAACATTATCATTCTCTTCATCATTATCCTCATCATCATTAGCATTAACATCATCATCAAGAGACATATAGGGGTTCAAAGTAGGAGATACCTTTGAAGCCTTAGCCATAAGGCATAAAGCAATAGATGATGATGTAGGATCCCTTGAAACACCATTTGAGACCACATCTTGTTCCATGGAGTGTTGGGTTTCCTCTACATTGTTAGCACAACAACTAGAGGAAATACATGCATTTTTATCATGGCAACAAGATATAGAAAGCATATCATTATGAGATTTATTCAAGCGATTTCTACATGATATGCACGGACTATCAACACAAGCATGTGAAACATGTAAGGTGCACGAAGTGTTAAAGTCCAAAGATGGAGCATTGCAACAAGATAGTGATGAAGAGTCATTAATGATAAGCACACTATCATCATTGCAATGACCAACACTACTCACCATAACATTACCTTGTGGAAATCCACATGTAGGTGAAGTAGAAGAAGTTGAGAAGGCAACACGGCCGGAGGTGGAGGGCGAACAATCATCCCCACAAATCTTGGACACACTATATTTATCTTGAAGCTTTGTCCACAACTCATGAGCATCCCGGAACGGCATGAGTTGAAATATAACTACATTGCTCAAAGCATCGAAAAGCACATTAGAAGCTTGAGCATTGAGATAAGAGTTTTTCTCATCCTCTAAAGATAATCTTTGGGGATACTTTGGAGGAGAAAAACCCATATCTACAATTTGCTCTAAATTTGGGTCCATGACCCTAAAGAGATTAAGCATGCGAATTACCCAAACATCAAAATTTGTGCCATCGAAACTAAGAGTGTCAGAGAATCCTAATCCCCTAGTCGACATCTTTACTCTCTAGGCGGTTAAGCCTAACAAAGAGAGACGAGACTCTGATACCAATTGAAAGATCGTGGATGTCGCCTAAAGGGGGGGGGGTGAATAGGCGCCTTAAAATAATTACGGTTTAGGCTTGAACAAATGCGGAATAAACCTAGCAGTTAATTTGTCAAGCACAAAACCTACAACAACTAGGCTCACCTATATGCACCAACAACTTATGCTAAACAAGACTAACTACTAGGTGATAGCATGATATATGACAAGAAACAATATGGCTATCATAGAGTAAAGTGCATAAGTAAAGGGCTCGAGTAAGAGATAACCGAGGCACGCGGAGACGACGATGTATCCCGAAGTTCACACCCTTGCGGATGCTAATCTCCGTTTGGAGCGGTGTGGAGGCACAATGCTCCCCAAGAAGCCACTAGGGCCACCGTAATCTCCTCACACCCTCGCACAATGCAAGATGCCGTGATTCCACTAAGGGACCCTTGAGGGCGGTCACCGAACCCATACAAATAGCAACCCTTGGGGGCGGTCACCGAACCCTTACACTTTGGCAACCCTTGGGGGCGGTCACCAGAACCCGTCAAATTGCTCGGGGCGATCTCCACAACCTAATTGGAGACCCGGACGCTTCCGGGAGCTTTACACCACAATGATTGAGCTCCGAACACCACCAACCGTCTAGGGCGCCCAAGCACCCAAGAGGAACAAGCTCAAGGGTACCAAGCACCCAAGAGTAATAAGCTTCTCAACTTGTAACTTCCATGTATCACGTGGAGAACTCAAACCGATGCACCAAATGCAATGGCAAGGGCACACGGAGTGCCCAAGTCCTTGTCTCTCAAATCCCACCGAAGAAACTAATGCTAGGGAGGAAAATGAGAGGAAGAACAAGAAGGAGAACACCAAGAACTCCAAGATCTAGATCCAAGGGGTTCCCCTCACATAGAGGAGAAAGTGATTGGTGGAAATGTGGATCTAGATCTCCTCTCTCTCTTTTCCCTCAAAAACTAGCAAGAATCCATGGAGGGATTAGCAAGCTCGAAGAAGGTTAACAATGGGGGAAGAACACAAGCTCAAAGGATGAGGTTCATTGGGGAAGAAGCCCCCCTTTTATAGGTGGGGGAAAATCCAACCGTTATGCTCACACCCCGCACCGAGCGGTACTACCGCTAGGGAGGCAGTAGCCCTTTGAAAAACAACGACCATGAGGCAAATGGCCAGAAGAACCGTCGGAGCAGTACTACCGCTTGTCCTCACGGTACTACCGCGGTACTACTGATTGCGAGCGGTACTAAAAAAATACATACGTGCATACTTCCGATGGACTTGGGACGAGTTTTTGGTCCGGAGCGGTACTACCGCTGTAGTAGCCGTGGTAGTACCGCTCTGGAGCGGTAGTAAAAAATTACATCCGCTCCTGTCCGCGGTAGTACCGCTGCAGCCTTTTCAGAACACCAAAACTGCCACAACTTCTGCAAACGGACTCTGAATTCAACGAAACCAAGTTTGTTGGAAAGCTAGCGACAAGGGCTAACACAATATTGATAGAAATAACAATAATAAGCAAATTAGAAAAGGCCCAAAAGAAAATGGTGAGAACCCTTCCTCGAAAAAGACCGGTAAAACCTCCAACACCGAAAACGCAAAGGAAGAAGCATGTGAACTCCGTTTTCGATGAACTTGAGCTTGTCAAGAAGATGACCATAAGCTCTAAGACGCACAAAGAGAACCAAACAAGAACCAAGAAATATGATGCAAGGATGCAATGGTTTGAGCTCTCTGCGAACGATACGATCAAGCTACTCATCAAGAGCCCCCCTTGATAGTACGGCAATCGATCCTATAACCCGGTCTCCAAACTACCACCATGAGACCGGTAAAATAGAGAACCTATCAAGGGCAAACCTTTGCCTTGCACAAAGTCCACTTGAGCTAGATGTAGACGATCTTGACTTCCTGAAGTTGGACCACCTTTCTTGATTTCGTTGGCTCGGTGAAGACTAGTAGATTGCTCCCCCATACTCCACTATGGGTGAGCCACTCTTCGGCACATCTTCACAAGTACATTGTCACCACAATGGACGGCAAGCTTCAAGCACTTGATCTCTTGTCATGCATCACTTGAACTTGCACACCACAACCTTGATTTGATGTCATCCTCCATGGGTTGTGTGTGATCTTCCTCTTGACGCAAGCCCATGGAAGATAACCTAACCCCACATAGAACTCTCACAAAGACCATGGGTTAGTACACAAAGCGTAATTGACAATGCTTACCATACCATGGGATCGCCTGATCCCTCTCGGTACATCTTCTACGCTTTGTGTGTTGATCAACTTGAAAGACTCTGTGTACTTAGTCTTGATCAACCTTGAATCTTTCCAACTCTATTCATTTGGATGATGTAAGACCAATCTTTGGATAATTCCTTAATAGCACCTTGGTCATCACAAACTCTCCTTGAAACCAACAAATGGACTCCAAGAAAAGCCTATGGACAAACCCATACCATGGGATCGCTTGATCCCTCTCGGTACATCTTCTACGCTTTGTGTGTTGATCAACTTGAAACACTCTCTGTACTTAGTCTTGATCAACCTTGAATTTTTCCAACTCTATTCATTTGGATGATGTAAGACCAATCTTTGGATAATTCCTTAATAGCACCTTGGTCATCACAAACTCTCCTTGAAACCAACAAATGGACTCCAAGAAAAGCCTATGGACAAACCCTTCAAATATAACTCAAGGCAACTATTAGTCCATAGAGATTGTCATCAATTACCAAAACCAAACATGGGGGCACCACATGTTCTTTCACTAGTTGATGTTCTGTTGCTTGGAGTATTATTTTCGGAGATGATGTTTACATGTGGATCTTAGCCGAATAGCTTTATTCTTGTTATTGGAGTAGTACGATTATTGTTTTCGGATTCATCATGACAGTAGTGTTGTGCTACCCTTTGAGTATTTTGAGATGATGAGATTATGCTTGGATTATTTGTTGGATATTGCTATGACTTGGATTATAGTTTGATAGTTGATATCGGAGTATCAGTTATCACAGTTATATTTTGGGGTTAAATTCTGTCATTAAGTTGGTCAGGTGCCACCGAACCGGGCTTTTTCCAGTGCAACCACATTTGCCTTTTATGGGAAGGCCCTAATGCGGTCTATTGTCGTCCCTCTCGCCGGTGCCTCCAACTAGGGAAGGTTATGGCGTGCGGTACCCTGGCCCGGTACATAACCTTGTGTGCCCATTGTTGTTGTTGTACCCGGGTTGTCCCTGTGTGGGACCGTTTATTGTTTTGGCCACGACGGTGGTTGTTGTGTCTTTGGTAGACACGGGGCCACCCAGGACTAGCCCAGTGGGGAGTGAGTCGAAGTGGCCGGGAGAGTGTCATGGCAGTAGATCGGTTTTGTCAGAACGCCGTTGGTCCACCCGAATGGGAGTGCGAGGCCATGGGTTCCGTGGTGTGGGTACAATGCGCTACCTCTGCAGAGTGTATTTAAACCTATCGATAGCCGCGTCCTCGGTCATGGGCATGGGTTCGTACTAGGTCACACCGTTCGATCAACACTCACATGACGGAATGACTTATATGTGATATATATATATATATATGTTGATATTTTGAGCAGTACAGAATGGCAGGATGTTGATGATGATGTTGGAGACCAAGTGTTGGTCATGGTTGTGATCGCCGGAAAGATCACCGTTTGGTTTTTGATCATGAGGTGATCGAGATGGTATATTGCTTGGCCGGTTAGCCAAGAGAGATATGGTTATGGAGATATGAGATGTTGGTATTGTATCAGTTCATACCATGCTTAGTAGTTGCTCCATCATGGTAGTTGTTAATTAATTAACCTGTTAATGCTATGTTATTGTCTTGCCTTGATGTTTATGGTTGTTGTGGGCTTGCAAGTACATTCAATGTACTCACCTGGCGTGTCATGCCAGATTGCAGGTGATGCCGTGATTGTTTGATTGCTTGTCGAGGTTGCCGTGCGTGCGAGCTAGATCGTGTTCCAGCCAGAGTCCATGCGGAGTGGAGTTCACCACCTTCGTCGTTGTTCCGCTGCTAGAAGTATTCCGCTGCTACGAGTTGTTTCGCTGCTAGCATAGAGCAAGTGTAGTATCGCAGGCGTAGTGTCACCGTGCTGGTGTGCTTCTTGTAACATCAGACCCTTGTATTATTATTCTTGTAATAAGAGCTGATTTGTTCTATGTCAAGCAGTGCCATATTCCAGAGACTTCTCCTCGATCTCTGGGCTGGAACGGGGCGTTCCGGTTTCTCCGAGTCGGGGTGCCACAATTGTCTAGCAGACTTATAGTGAGGAATATCACCTTCATCAAATCTATAGAGAGAATTTACCTTTACTACCTGTGTCGGGTTATCAAGACCATGAGTTTGTTTAATAGGTAATGGATTAGGATCATATATTTCTTCAACAGGCGGTAAATTAAGACCATGTATTTCTTCAATAGGAGGTAAATTCTTAACATCTTCAGCTTTAATACCTTTTTCTTTCATAGATTTCTTTGACTCTTGCATATCTCCAGGACTGAGAAATAGAACACCTCTCTTCTTCGGAGTTGGTTTAGGAATAGGCTCTGGAATTGGCTCAGGAGCTGGCTCAGGAAGTGTCCAATTATTTTCATTCGTCAACATATTATTCAATAGAATTTCAGCTTCATCCGGTGTTCTTTCCCTAAAAACAGAGCTAGCACAACTATCCAGGTAATCTCTGGAAGCATCGGTTAGTCCATTATAAAAGATATCGAGTATTTCATTTTTCTTAAGAGGACGATCAGGCAAATCATTAAGTAATTGGAGAAGCCTCCCCCAAGCTTGTGGGAGACTCTCTTCTTCAATTTGCACAAAATTGTATATATCCCTTAAAGCAGCTTGTTTCTTATGAGCAGGGAAATATTTAGCAGAGAAGTAATAAATCATATCCTGGGGACTACGCACACAACCAGGATCAAGAGAATTAAACCATATCTTAGCATCACCCTTTAATGAGAACGGAAATATTTGAAGGATATAAAGGTAGCGAGTTCTCTCATCATTAGTGAACAGGGTGGCTATATCATTCAATTTAGTACGATGTGCCACAACGGTTTCAGATTCATAGCCATAAAAAGGATCAGATTCAACCAAAGTAATTATATCAGGATCAACAGAGAATTCATAATCCTTATCAGTAACACAGATAGGTGAAGTAGCAAAAGCAGGGTCATGTTTCATTCTAGCATTAAGAGATTGCTGCTTCCATTTAGCTAATAACTTCCTAAGATCACTTCTATCATTGTAAGCAAGAATGGCTCTAGCAGATTCTTCATCCAGAACATAACCCTCAGGCACAACAGGCAATTCATATTTATTAGGGGGAGAGTCTTCATCATCACTATCTTCAATATTATCAGTTTCAATAATTTCATTCTCTCTAACCCTAGCAAGTTGTTCATCAAGAAATTCACCAAGTGGCACAGTAGTATCAAGCATAGAAGTAGTTTCATCATAAGTATCATGCATAGCAGAAGTGGCATCATCAATAATATGCGACATATCAGAATTAATAGCAGAAGCAGGTTTAGGTGTCGCAAGCTTACTCAAAACAGAAGGTGAATCAAGTGCAGAGCTAGATGGCAGTTCCTTACCTCCCCTCGTAGTTGAGGGATAAATTTTTGTTTTCGCGTCTTTCAAGTTCTTCATAGTGACCAGCAGATATAAATCCCAAGTGACTCAAAGAATAGAGATATGCTCCCTGGCAACGACGCCAAAAAATAGTCTTGATAACCCACAAGTATAGGGGATCGCAACAGTTTTCGAGGGTAGAGTATTCAACCCAAATTTGCTGATTCGACACAAGGGGAGCCAAAGAATACTCTCAAGTATTAGCAGTTGAGTTGTCAATTCAACCACACCTGGATAACTTAATATCTGCAGCAAAGTATTTAGTAGAAAAGTAATATGGAAGTAACGGTAACGGTAACAAAAGTCATATTTTTGGGTTTTGTAGTGATTGTAACAGTAGCAACGGAAAAGTAAATAAGCAAAGAACAATATGTGAAAAGCTCGTAGCCATTGGATCGGTGATGGAGAATTATGCCGGATGCGGTTCATCATGTAACAGTCATAACATAGGGTGACACAGAACTAGCTCCAATTCATCAATGTAATGTAGGCATGTATTCCGAATATAGTCATACGTGCTTATGGAAAAGAGCTTGCATGACATCTTTTGTCCTACCCTCCTGTGGCGGCGGGGTCCTAATGGAAACTAAGGGATATTAAGGCCTCCTTTTAATAGAGTACCAGACCAAAGCATTAACACATAGTGAATACATGAACTCCTCAAACTATGGTCATCATCGGGAGTGGTCCCGATTATTGTCACTTTGGGGTTGCCGGATCATAACACATAGTAGGTGACTATAGACTTGCAAGATAGGATCAAGAACTCACATATATTCATGAAAACATAATAGGTTCAGATCTGAAATCATGGCACTCGGGCCCTAGTGACAAGCATTAAGCATAGCAAAATCATAGCAACATCAATCTCAGAACATAGTGGATACTAGGGATCAAACCCTAACAAACTAACTCGATTACATGATAGATCTCATCCAACCCATCACCGTCTAGCAAGCCTATGATGGAATTACTCACGCACGGAGGTGAGCATCATGAAATTGGTGATGGAGGATGGTTGATGATGACGACGGAGATAGATTCCCCTCTCCGGAGCCCCGAACGGACTCCCGATCAGCCCTCCCGAGAGGTTTTAGGGCTTGGCGGCGGCTCCGTATCGTAAAATGCGATGAATCCTTCTCTCTAATTTTTTCTCCCTGAACACGAATATATGGAGTTGGAGTTGAGGTCGGTGGAGCGTCAGGGGGCCCACGAGGCAGGGGGCGCGCCCAGGGGGGCAGGCGCGCCCCCCACCCTCATGGACAGGTGGAGGCCCCCCTGACGCGGATTCTCTTCTTCCAGTATTTTTAATATTTTCCAAAAATATGTTCCGTGGAGTTTCAGGTCATTCCGAGAACTTTTGTTTCTGCACATAAATAACACCATGGCAAGTCTGCTGAAAACAGCGTCAGTCCGGGTTAGTTCCATTCAAATCATGCAAGTTAGAGTCCAAAACAAGGGCAAAAGTGTTTGGAAAAGTAGATACGATGGAGACGTCTCACTAACCAAGCAATTATGTCTTATCAAAATAATATAGCCAAATAAAGCTTATCCCTACAAAATCATATAGTTTGGCCATGCTTCATTTTCGTCACACAAAATGCTCTCATCATGCACAACCCCGATGACAAGCCAAGCAATTGTTTCATACTTAGCTTTTTCAAACTCTTTCAACTTTTACGCAATATATGAGCGCGAGCCATGGACATAGCACTATGGGTGGAATAGAATATAATGATTGAGGTTGTGTGAGGAGACAAAAAAGGAGAAAGTCTCACATTGACGCGGCTAATCAACGGGCTATGGAGATGCCCACCGATTGATGTCAATGCAAGGAGTAGGGATTGCCATGCAATGAATGCACTAGAGCTATAAATATATGAAAGCTCAACAAAAGAAACTAAGTGGGTGTGCATCCAACTTGCTTGCTCACGAAGACCTAGGGCATTTGAGGAAGCCCATCATTGGAATATACAAGCCAAGTTCTATAATGAAAAATTCCCACTAGTATATGAAAGTGACAAAATAAGAGACTCTCTATCATGAAGATCATGGTGCTACTTTGAAGCACAAGTGTGAAAAAAAAGATAGTAACATTGTCCCTTCTCTCTTTTTCTCTCATTTTTTTCTTTTCTCTTTTTTTATTTGGGCCTTCTCTTTTTTTGGCCTATTTTTTTCTTTTTTTTCGTACGGAGTCTCATCCCGACTTATGGGGGAATCATAGTCTCCATCATCCTTTCCTCACATGGGACAATGCTCTAATGATGATCATCACACTTTTATTTACTTGCAACTCAAGAATTACAACTCGATACTTAGAACAAAATATGACTCTATGTGAATGCCTCCGGCGTTGTACCGGGATATGCAATGAATCAAGAGTGACATGTATGAAAAATTAAGCATGGTGGCTTTGCCACAAATACGATGTCAACTACATGATCATGCAAGGCAATATGACAATGATGATGCGTGTCATAATAAACGGAACGGTGGAAAGTTGTATGGCAATATATCTCAGAATGGCTATGGAAATGCCATAATAGGTAGGTACGGTGGCTGTTTTGAGGAAGATATAAGGAGGCTTATGTGTGATAGAGCGTATCATATCACGGGGTTTGGATGCACCGGCGAAGTTTGCACCAACTCTCAAGGCGAGAAAGGGCAATGCACGGTACCGAAGAGGCTAGCAATGATGGAAGGGTGAGAGTGCGTATAATCCATGGACTCAACATTAGTCATAAAGAACTCACATACTTATTGCAAAAATCTACAAGTCATCAAAATCAAGCACTACGCGCATGCTCCTAGGGGGATAGATTGGTAGGAAAAGACCATCGCTCGTCCCCGACTGCCACTCATAAGGAAAGCAATCAAACAACACCTCATTCTTCAAATTTGTCACACAACGTTTACCATACGTGCATGCTACGGGACTTGCAAACTTCAACACATTCTCAATTTCACAATTACTCAACTAGCACACCTCAAATATTACCACCTTTATATCTCAAAACAACTATCAAGTATCAAACTTCTCTTAGTATTCAATGCACTTTAAAGTTTTTATCTTGGATGCCTATCATATTAGGACTAATTTTATAACCAAAGCAAATTACCATGCTGTTCTAAAGGACTCTCAAAATAATATAAGTGAAGCATGAGAGATCAATTATTTCTATAAAATAAAACCACCGCCGTTCTCTAAAAAGATATAAGCGAAGCACTAGAGCAAAATTGTCTAACTCAAAAGATATAAGTGAAGGACATAGAGTATTGTAATGCATTCCGATTCATGTGTGTCTCTCTCAAAAGGTGTGTACAGCAAGGATGATTGTGGTAAACTAAAAAGCAAAGACTCAAATCATACAAGACGCTCCAAGCAAAACACATATCATGTGGTGAATAAAAATATAGCTCCAAGTAAAGTTACCGATGGACGAAGACAAAAGAGGGGATGCCTTCCGGGGCGTCCCCAAGCTTAGGCTTTTTGGTTATCCTTGGATTTTACCTTGGGGTGCCTTGGTCATCCCCAATCTTAGGCTCTTGCCACTCCTTGTTCCATAATCCATCAAATCTTTACCCAAAACTTGAAAACTTCACAACACAAAACTTAACAGAAAATCTCGTGAGCTCCGTTAGCGAAAGAAAACAAAACACTACTTTAAGGTACTGTAATGAACTCATTCTTTATTTATATTGGTGTTAAACCTACTGTATTGAAACTTCTCTATGGTTCATAAACTCCATTACTAGCCATAGATTCATCAAAATAAGCAAACAATACACGAAAAACAGAATCTGTCAAAAACAGAACAGTCTGCAGTAATCTGTATCTAACGCAAACTTCTGGAAATCCAAAAATTCTAAAATAAATTTCTGGACATGAGGAATTTATCTAATAATCATCTTCAAAAAGAATAAACTAAATAGCACTCTCCAGCAAAAAGTTGTTGCTAATCTCGTGAGCGCTAAAGTTTCTGTTTTTTACAGCAAGATCAAAAAGACTTCACCCAAGTCTTCCCAAAGGTTCTACGTGGCACAAATACTAATTAAAACATGAAACCACATCTATACAGAGGCTAGATGAAAGATTTATTGAATAACATCAAGGAAAAATATTGGGTTGTCTCCCAACAAGCGCTTTTCTTTAAAGCCTTTTAGCTAGGCATTGATAATTTTAACGATGCTCACATGAAAGACAAGAATTGAAGCACAAAGAGAGCATCATAAATCATAAGACAAACACACTTAAGTATAACATACTTCCTATGCATAGGTATTTTATAAGCAAACACATTATCAAGGCGAACAAGATCTAGCATATGCAAGGAAGAAGAAAGAAACAAAAGCAATCTCAACATGACGAGAGATAATTTTGTAAGATAAAAATTTCTACAACCATATTTTCCTCTCTCATAATAATTACATGTAGGATCATAGGCAAATTCAACAAAATAGCTATCACATAACATATTCTTAACACGACCCACATGCATGCAAAGTTTACACTCTTCCAAAATAGTGGGATTATCATTAACTAAAGTCGTGACCTCTCCAAACCCACTTTTATCAAAAAAATCACAAGATTGAACATTCTCCAAATATGTGGGATCTAAAGTCGACACTCTTCCAAACCCACTTTCAACATTATTACAAACATTATTATCAATCTCATATTCATCATGGGGCTTAAATAAATTTTCAAGATCATAAGAAGAATCACCCCAATCATGATCATTGCAACAAGTAGTAGACATAGCAAAAACTAGCATCCCCAAGCTTAGGGTTTTGCATATTATAAGCACAATTGACATTAATAGAATTTATACTATCATCATTGCAATCATGCTTTTTATTCAAAGATCCACCATGAATCACTCCATAAAGTACTTCATCACAATTTTCAGATTCACGAATTTCAAGCAAAACTTCATAAAGATAATCTAGTGCAGAAAACTCACTAGCAATTGGTTCATCATAATTGGATATCTTAAAAATATTAGCAAGCGGATGAGGATCCATAGATCTTAGGTTCTTTGTTTAGCAAGCGAAGATGCAAGCAAAAACATGCACATGGTAACACAAGATCGAACGGAAGAGGGGCGAAGAAAAGGCAAAGGTGAAGTGGGGGAGAGGAAAACGAGAGGCAAATGGCAAATAATGTAATGCAAGGGATAAGAGTTTGTGATGGGTACTTGGTATGTCTTGACTTGTGCGTAGATTCCCCGGCAACAGCGCAAGAAATCCTTCTTGCTACCCCTTGAGCATGCGTTGGTTTTTCCCTTGAAGAGGAAAGGGTGATGCAGCAAAGTAGCGTAAGTATTTCCCTCAGTTTTTGAGAACCAAGGTATCAATCCAGTAGGAGGCCACACGCAAGTCCCTCGTACCTACACAAACAAATAAGAACCTTGCAACCAACGTGACAAAGGGGTTGTCAATCCCTTCGCGACCACTTGCAAAAGTGAGATCTGATAGAGATGATAAGATAATATTTTTGGTATTTTTATGATAAACATTAAAAGTAAAGATTGCAAAGTAAAATAGATTGTAAACTTATATAATGGAGAATAGACCCGGGGGCCATAGGTTTCACTAGTGGCTTCTCTCAAGATAGCATAAGTATTACGGTGGGTGAACAAATTACTGTCGAGCAATTGATAGAAAAGTGCATAATTATGAGAATATCTAGGCATGATCATGTATATAGGCATCACGTCCGCAACAAGTAGACCGACTCCTGCCTACATCTACTACTATTACTCCACACATCGACCGCTATCCAGCATGCATCTAGAGTATTAAGTTCATAAGAATAGAGTAACACATTAGGCAAGATGACATGATGTAGAGGGATAAACTCAAGCAATATGATATAAACCCCATCTTTTTATCCTCGATGGCAACAATACAATACGTGTCGTGTCCCCTTCTGTCACTAGGATCGAGCAACGCAAGATTGAACCCAAAGCTAAGCACTTCTCCCATTGCAAGAAAGATCAATCTAGTAGGCCAAACCAAACTGATAATTCGAAGAGACTTGCAAAGATTACCAATCATACATAAAAGAATTCAGAGAAGATTCAAATATTGTTCATAGATAATCTTGATCATAAACCCACAATTCATCGGATCTCGACAAACACACCGCAAAAAGAGTTACATCAAATAGATCTCCAAGAAGATCGAGGAGAACCTTGTATTGAGATCCAAAGAGAGAGAAGAAGCCATCTAGCTAATAACTATGGACCCGAAGGTCTGTGGTAAACTACTCACACATCATCGGAGAGGCTATGGTGCTGATGTAGAAGCCCTCCGTGATCGATGCCCCCTCCGGCGGAGCGCCGGAAAAGGCCCCAAGATGGGATCTCACGGGTACTGAAGGTTGCGGTAGTGGAAATAGAGTTTCGTGGTGCTTCTGGATGGTTTCGGGGTACGTAGGTATATATAGGAGGAAGAAGTAGGTCGGTGGAGCCACGAGGGGCCCACGAGGGTGGGGGGTGTGCCCAGGGGGGCAGGCACGCCTCCCTGCCTCATGGACTCCTCGGTTGTTTCTTGACGTCCACTCCAAGTCCTCTGGATCACGTTTGTTCCAAAAATCACGTTCCCGAAGGTTTCATTCCGTTTGGATTCCGTTTGATATTCCTTTTCCGCGAAACACTGAAATAGGCAAAAAACAGCAATTTGCACTGGGCCTTGGGTTAGTAGGTTGGTCCCAAAAATAATATAGAAGTGTATAATAAAGCCCATTAAACATCCAAAACAGAATATATAATAGCATGGAACAATCAAAAATTATAGATACGTTGGAGACGTATCAACCTCCAAAGTTCAAGTACTGACTAAACATTGTAATTCATGGTATAAAAGATCCAGTCATGATGCACCCAACATTAGCTACACACAATGCATAAGTCATGACAGCTGTGCTCTCAGGTTCTGGCGCTTGTTTTAGAAGGTGATGACACAACATAAAAATAAATAGATAGTCCCTTCATAGAGGGAAGCAGTGATTTGCAGAGGTGCCAGAGCTCAAGTTTTTAAACAGAGATAAATGATATTTTGAGACATGCACCCTTCTCATTTACTTCACGACCATCAGTTATTAAAATCTTCCATGCTAAGCACGCTAGTGGCGGTTCCCAAGCGATAAAAGTAAAGTTTTACTCCCCCTCCACCAACAATCACATTCCACGGCTTGTCGGAAACAACGGGTGCCGTCCAAACCAACAACAGTCCCGGGGAAGTTTTGTTTAATTATTTGCATTTTTGAGTTCGGGACTAGGAATCCCTATTACCGCCCTTTTCTCGTGCGATGGCGAGTGAATAAACACTCGACTTGAGAATAACTCCTTCTACATGGAAGATACCGACCACCTCCTGTCATTCCATGAACGATCCAGGCACACAAAAAGGATATTTATTTGAAGTTTTTAGAGGTGGCACATGCAAATTTACTTAGGACGGCAGGGTAATACCGCATATAGGTAGGTATGGTGGACTCATCTGGAATAACTTTGGGTTCAAGGTTTTTGATGTACAAGCAGAGTTCCCACTTAGTACAGGCGAAGGCTAGCAATTAGATTGAGAAGCGGCCAGCTAGAGAGCAACAACGGTCATAAACATGCATTATGCATAAGTAACATTGGACTCTAGCATGAGTAGGATATGAACACCATGAACATAAATATCATAGAGGCTATGTTGGTTTTGATTCAACTACATGCATGAACATGTGCCAAGTCAAGCCACTCGAACATTCAGAGGAGGATACCATATCATCATACTACATCACAATCATTTTAACGCAATGTTGATATCCAAGATAAATCATTATCCACTCCTAGCTACTTATGCATGGCATGAGAAACTATAATCTCTAACTAGCATGAAACAAAAATAAATGCATTGGAAAAGCAAGAGGTAGCTCCTGCACCACTCAAACGACCCACTGTTGCTACCATATCAAAATAACCTCGACTTGAAGTTACCTGGAGAGCTAATTTATTAGAAGCAGAGGGGAAGGTGTAACCTGGAAGTATGGATTTTCATATGTGAAACAGTTCCTATAGCCACTGTAACTCCCGCAAAAGCTTGGGACAACAAGAAAACATGTATCAAATTAACATCTGCCATGCACTAACATTGATACTCTCGTGATATATACTTAGAAAACAAAGAGGTAGATGATTCTTCATGTTGTGCTAAACTTCTACCTTGTGTCCTCTAGATTCTGAACCAGAGGCAGCAATTCTGTACAAGACAGTTCGTCCTATCAATTATGGAATTGGCGCAATCGGGTTCGACATGGATGGATCTGCATAAGATGGAGGTTGGGAGATAGATCGAACCTGCAACAAGAAGGCGACATGGTAGGTGGAGGATCTCCTCGCGTGGGATCCACCGCCGCTGCCGTAGTCTCATGCCCACATCATCATTGCCTCTCCTCAGCTTCATTGGGAAAGTCGCCACCACCATTGCCGTTGTGGACTCATGTCGGCCATCGTCATGGTCGTCGCCTCTCCATAGCACATCAATATGTACTACTAAGAGCACCTGCATTAAGTTGGGAGTAGAAATATCAGCATCAATAAAAGATGGACAATCCCAAATTCGATGGAGAATGACCTTGGAGAAGACAAAGCAGAGAAGACCAAGCAGCAAAAGGGGGTGTGGATTTAACAGCCGGACGAAGGAGACTATCAGATTATATGGAAGCGAAACACCCCAGATCGAGATGGTAACTGACCTGCAATTATCCGTCGCGGGCGAGTGGCGTACAACGCGCGTCATTAAAGCCTTGTAGCTTCGATCTGCAGCGACGCTCGCTTCTCCCGTCACAGCATCCTCTCACCCGAGCCGCACGGACCAGGCGCAACTCTAGACTGGCGAGGCATGACACAGGCCCAACAGGCCCAGACAGCAGCAGATCACCGATTTTGTCACGGGAGCATCGTCCCAGTTTGTTTACCGCTCCCAAAGGGGTCAAAGGTGCATCTGACGGCCAAGATAGCCGATGACTGCCGATCTGATGGTAGAAAACGGTGATACCCTGAGAGGGCTGGAAGAGTGCTCGGTTGTAATGTTTCTAAATTATCATTGCAAACATGTTTAATCATAATGGGTTGAATCATGGATACTAGGTTAAACATATTTGCACAAAAAGAACAAGTCAAGTTCATACCCGTTTCTCTCTGCCACGGCCAGTTCATCGAGTATCGTCATTATTTCCTTTCACTTGCACGACTGGACGATATGAAAATAATAATAGTGCAAGAGTGCCGTGGACTAAGCTGGAATCTGCAAACATTTTATTCAACAGGAGAAGACAAGGTAAAATGTGCCCTTTATTAGATCAACAGTTATTCATATGAGAGCCACTCAACATTTTCATCGTGGTCTTCTCCTCGGTACAACTCAAATAAAAAGAAAAGAAATTCAGAGAAACACACTAAAATATTTTTGGAGTTTTTGGTTTTCTTGAACAAGGAAATAAAAGGGAGAAGCAAAAACAAGAAAAATTATTTACATGAGAAAGCTCCCAACAAGCAAAAGAAGAATAAGGAAATATTTTTCGGTTTTCTTTTTAATATTACTACTGGTATGCATAGAAAGTAAACTAGCTACAACTATTTTTTTTGGTTTTTCTAAAGTTTTTCAAACACACAAGAAGAAGGCAAGAAAATAAACCTAAGCATGGATGATACAATGAAAAAGTGTGAACGCCGACAAATAGAAATAAATGGACATGAATGTAATGTCAGTGAGAACACGTACTCCCCCAAACTTAGGCTTTTGGCCTAACTTGGTAGTCGATCAGTAGCCTGGATGGTAGTAGGGGTGCTGAGGAGCGGGCATCCACTCATCCCACTGCTGAGGTTCCTCTGCTGCCTCTGCGGCAGCCTGAGCGTTCCAGTAGGCGATGATGTCCGCAGGCATAATCCTGTATCCGCCCCTGGCAATAGAATCAAAAAAAGCAGGTGCAGGCAAAGGAATAATATCACGAGTTTCAACGCTAAAAACCAGGTTATAAGGAATAGGGATGTTAGGATAATCTCGTGCAAGAAAATGATGGTGTTCCATGGCTGCGCGGTCTATGTAAACCTTGGTCAGTGGGTAATCATGAGGGCGTATCTCAACATTAAAGTGAGTCGCCAAACGACTAGCATAAATCCCACCATGTATTTTACCCTGGGATTTATTAATATGGAAGCAACGAGCCACAATAGCTCCCAAGCTATGAGTGTTGTCGCCCTCTAATGCACGACATAAAACAGAAGGTCGGGTGAACTAAGTGCACCCACCTTCTCCCTAGCAAGCAAACATTTTGTAATGAAAGTGCAAAGTAATGAACAGCAGGAAATTGCAAGCCAGCAGCAGTGGTAGCTGACACCCCTCTCTCATCTCCCACTGTCAAAGTGCGATAAAAGGCCTCAAACCCAGCCGACCTAGGCTCAGCTAAGCTCCCATCAGAAGGGATCATGCATATGTTACAAAACTCAGTGAGTGGTATCTGATGGTTTTCAGCATATAAATAAAAGCTCACTTCAGGAGGATTATTCCTAGGAAAGAAAGTAAAACTTTGAACAAAGATGTTTGTCAGGATTTGATGTTGGTCACACTCATCTGCAATGAAGTCGGTGAGGCCGGCATTAGCAACATATTGTGTGAACTCCTGAAGGATTCCAGCCTCTTCCAGGAACGGGGTGTGCGGCCATTCACATGGCCATACCTCCGCCAACCTCCAAGGATGGAGATCACTATCATATCCCTCCCCAATAACACCCTTGGAGTTCTTCTTAGAGCCAAACTTCCTAAAGATACTCATGGTTTTCCTATGAACAAAAATTCTAAAATTTATTAGCCCACAAAATTTTCTCAACAAAACTTCACAAAAATGATACCAACTACTCATAGGGATACATAGAGGCCATAACAAGCATTCAGACTACTTAGAACTCTAAGAATTCAACATGCAAGCTCATCTACAGCAGCACCAAGAGTAGCTAATTATTAAAAATATAAACCACTAAAACAAAACTAATTGGACAAACGGCGGAGTCACATACCAAGCAACAATCCCCCAAAACAGTTTCGGAAATGGAGCTTCGAGCAAAGAGATTGAAATCCGCGGGTTTGAGAGCAAGAACACGGGAGAGAGAGCAATGGAGATTTTTTTTCTGGAGGTAAGTGATGATGTGGGATGAAGAGATAAGTGAGGGGGGCCACGTGGGGACTGACGATGACATGTACCTAGGGTAGGGTCATAGGCCTGACCTAGACACCCTCCCTAAGGACATTACCCTAAAGTCAGAAGCATTCGAGGGATAACATCATCCACTCGACCAGAAGCATTCCACTCGGAATATTCAATGTCACTCGACCATAGCATTAGTCACTCGATGACCAAAAGGTCTAAAGCCACTCTGAGCAGCAATGGTCGGGCATTTACTTTGTAGACTTAATGCTCATTCATGTATCTTTATTGCTGGCGTTACCAGTAACGCCCCACCTTTATGTACCTTAAACCCTGTGTAACTGAGGGCTGGAGGGGCCTGGCAAACTCTATATAAGCCACCCCCTCCTCAGGGACAAGGGTTCGCACCCCCTGTACCTCCACACACATAATCCAGTCGACCGCCTCCGGGCATCGAGACGTAGGGCTGTTACTTCCACTGTGAAGGGACTGAACTCGTAAACCTTGTGTGTACAACTTCACCATAGCTGGGATCTTGCCTCCTCATACCTACCCCCATTCTACTGTCAGCCTTAGAACCACGACAGTTGGCGCCCACCGTGGGGCAGGTGTCTTAGCGACTTTTTGGTGAGGTTGCGATTTTTCCGATTCCCATCATCATGGTTTCCAGCGGTGGATTGGCTGAGGGCCGTGAGATCCGTCTCAACGCGCTCGTCTTCGTCGCCGACGACTCCGCCTGGCTTCAGGAAGCTCCCCTTGACGTCGAGACGCTCCCTGTCCGCGGGGTGACGCACTTTCGCGCGTGCGTTCGCGGCGTCCTTCTCCGGCAGCCGTCGACTCAGTATCGGGCGGCTCCCGTGGTGTCCCCGCTCCCCGCTGTTCACAGGCGCAAGCGATCCGGTCGTTCGCGACTTCAGCGGTGGGTGAAACACACGGTGGCTCGTCAGTCGGCCACCCCACAAGTCACGGCAATCGAGCCCAACGAACCTCTCTACGGCCTGTTCGATCTATCGACTGGCTTCGTCGAGACCGCATCTGAGTGTGATAGCAGTGATCCTGCGACTGAAGTCTTGATGGTCGACGGGCCACGCAGTCTGCATGGCTTCCGCCGCGACGATGGTGGTGATGGTGGCGGCGATCCGTCACGCATTCACGAGGAGTACTGCCCCGAAACCCTTTCTTCGCAGCAGAGGGAAGAGCTTCGCCGCCGCAACATGGAGGCGCTCCACACGCCCATCGTTGGGGAAACCCCCGAGGCTCGGGCCTTGGAGGAGGCGCGCCTGGCCAATTTGGCTGAGCGCACTCGACTAGAGAACCTTCAGCATGCACTCGACGAGCGTGCTGGCAGCGGATCCCCGACTCTAGTCGATGACAACTTTTTCCGCGTCAACCTCAGGTATATCGCACTCCGATTCAAAATCTCACAGCTGCGGCCCGTATAGCGGAGTCAATTCAGCCTTCCCAGTCGGAGGCTGGTAAGGGTTTGATGCGGATCCGGGCCTTACTCCGGGCAGCAGGAGAGCAGAACACGACGGTGTCGCGCAATAGGATTCATAGCAGATCTATGATGGCAGATACAGTTCAGTCAGCCCACAGCCCAAGATCGCCCCCGAGGCGTGAGGGACGTGGGCACCGGCAGGATCAGTACGTGGGATGGAACCACGAGCAGTATAATCACCAACTCGGTCGTGATGACCGTCGTCGAGTGCCCACACCTCCTCCGAGGAGTGGGTCTTATGTGCCTCGGCAGTATGATGACAGACGCCCGCACAGAGGCGAGCGAAGAATACCAGTCGACCCCAGGGAGCCAGGCTTTGATGCGAGATCCATTCTCGTTCAAGGTTTGGTCGACAGGAACAGAGCACATAGAGAGGGCCTTGACAGAGATCGCCCGAATGGTAGCAGAGTTCATGTCTCAGGTCCAGAATGTTTCAGCAGAGCCATCAGGGCTGCAGAGATTCCTCCCAACTTCAGGTTGGCGACTGGGGTCAGTAAGTTCACTGGTGAGTCCAAGCCCGACACTTGGCTTGAGGATTACTGAGTAGCTATGCAGATTGGTGGCGGCAATGATGAGGTGGCCATGAAGCATCTTCCTCTGATGCTGGAAGGTTCGGCCAGAGCATGGCTGAATCAATTGACCCCAAGCAATATATTCAGTTGGGAAGAACTTGCCCGAGTGTTTGTCAGAACTTTCGTGGGTACTTGCAAATGGCCAGCAGGTTTAACAGAATTGCAGCATTGCGTGCAAAAGCCGAATGAGACTATGAGGGATTACATTCAGAGGTGGACCACTTTGCATCACACAGTGGAAAATGTATCTCAGCATCAAGCAGTTTTGCCTTCAAGGAAGGCGCGCGGTATCGAGAGCTTAACCTGAAATTCGGTTGGACAGGAGATATGTCTCTGACTCGGATGATGGAAATAGCCACTCGGTACACTAATGGAGAAGAAGAGGATCGACTCCGCAGTGGAAAGAGCAAACCAGTCGGTCAGGACACTGGTGGAGGCAATTCCAATCGGAAACAGAAGCGTAAAGCTGAGCCTGCAGGACCTGGTGAAACTGCAGCAGTGATTCAAGGAAAGTTTAAAGGGAAACCTAAGGGGCCCTGGACCCCCAAGAAAGTGAAAGATCAAGCCGGAAATGATGTGTTGGATTTGCCATGTCACATTCACACCAAGAAGGATGAAGAAGGTAATCTGATTTATCCTAAACATACCACTCGACAGTGTCGGGTTCTGATCCAGCAATTCCGAGAAAAGCAACCCGATGAGAAGGAAAAAGAGTCGGACAAGGAGAAGGATAAAGAGGAAGATGCTGGTTTTCCCAATGTCAATTCCACCCTGGTGATTTTTGTTGATGTTGAAAGCAAAAGTCGACTGAAAGTGATAAACCGAGAAGTGAATATGGTTGCACCGGCAACAACAACATACCTAAAGTGGTCGCAAACAGCTATCACATTCGACCAATCTGATCATCCTGCACGCGTTGCCACTCCAGGGAGGCAAGCGTTGGTAGTCGACCCAGTTGTCGGAGGCACTCAACTGACCAAAGTGTTGATGGATGGTGGTAGCGGCCTGAATATTCTTTACGCCGAGACCTTGAAGGGGATGGTCATTCCGATGTCCAAACTTGGCGAGAGCAACATGAGTTTCCATGGCGTTATTCCTGGAAAGAAAGCCGAATCACTCGGCCAGATCTCTCTTGAAGTGGTTTTCGGTGATTCGAAGAATTACCGTAAGGAAAAGTTGACATTTGAAGTAGTGGATTTCCAGAGTGCTTATCATGCTATTTTGGGTAGGCCTGCATATGCACGTTTTATGGCTCGACCATGTTACGTGAACCTCAAATTGAAAATGCCTGGTCCCAGAGGAGTGATCTAGTCACTGGCAATCGGCAGAAGGCAGAGGAATGCCTCCAGAAGGGTTCTAAAATTGCCGATGCACAAATGGCAGCAGTTGAAATGCAAGAATATCAGAAGAATGCAGATCCGAGTGATTTGTTGCGAGGCAAGAAGCCTGCCACGGATTCTGCGTTTCAGTCGTCTGGTGAAACAAAGTCGGTTCATATTCATCCGACCGATCCTAATGCTGCTCCTACTCATATTTCAACATCACTCGACAGCAAATAGGAAGAAGCGCTCATTCAGTTCCTCCGTGAGAACTGGGACATCTTTGCATGGAAACCTTCTGACATGCCGGGTGTACCCAGGGAACTGGCTGAGCACCGTTTGTGAGTCGACCCGAAAGTGAAACCAGTCAAAGAGCATCTTCGATGGTCCGCCGTACAGAAGAGAAAGGCAATTGGCGAGGAAGTGGCTTGGCTTCTAGCAGCTGAGTTCATCCGAGAGATCTACCACTCCGACTGGCTCGCCAATGTTGCCATGGTCCCCAATAAGGACGACTCACTTCGTATGTGTATTGACTTCAAGCATATCAATCGGGCCTGCCCGAAAGATCATTTCCTTCTCCCCCGCATCGACCAACTCGTCGACTCAACTGCGGGGTGTGAGTGTTTATCTTTTCTGGACGCATATTCCGGGTATCATCAGATCCGACTATAGGACCCGATGAAATAAAAACAGCTTTCATCACTCCATTCGGGTGTTTTTGCTATGTCACCATGCCATTCGGTCTCAAGAATGCTGGTGCCACATTTATGAGGATGATTCAGAAGTGCTTGCTCACTCAAATCAGTCGGAATGTGGAAGCATATATGGATGACATTGTGGTCAAGTCGCGCAAAGGTTCCGACCTGCTGACTGACCTCGCTGAAACCTTTGCCAACCTGAGAAGGTATGATCAAGCTTAATCCATCGAAGTGCACATTCGGAGTTCCAAGTGGAAAGTTACTCGGTTTCCTCATTTCTGAACGAGGGATCGACACGAACCCGGAGAAAGTTGGAGCCATACTACTCCGGATGAAACGCCCTCTGCGTGTGCATGACGTTCAGAAGCTTACTGGTTGTTTGGCCGCCTTGAGTCGATTCATCCCTTGCCTCGGTGAAAAGGCATTGCCTCTTTATCGACTGATGAAGAAATCTGATAAGTTCGAGTGGACTCCGGAAGCTGACGCAGCGTTTGCAGAACTCAAAGCCCTGCTTTCCACCCACCCGGTGCTCGCTGCCCCAATCAGCAAAGAACCTTTACTGCTTTATATTGCAGCCACTGGACAGGTTGTCAGTACAGTGCTCACGGTCGAGCGGGAAGAAGAAGGAAAAGCCTATAAAGTTCAACGCCCAGTGTACTATATTTCTGAAGTCTTGATGCCCTCCAAGCAAAGATATTCGTGTTATCAGAAGCTTGTTTATGGAATTTACATGACCACAAAGAAGGTTGCACATTATTTCTCAGATCATTCCATTACAGTCATCAGCGACGCACCATTGTCAGTTTCTGAATAACAGGGATGCAACTGGTCGAGTGGCAAAGTGGGCGATTGAACTCCTTCCATTGGATATCAAGTTTGAGGCAAAGAAAGCTATCAAGTCCCAAGCAATAGCAGATTTCCTCGCCGAGTGGGTTGAGCAGCAACAACCGACTCAGATTCACTCGGAGACCATGTTCTTTGACGGATCCAAGATGTTGAATGGTTTTGGTGCTGGGGTGGTATTGGTATCCCCCCGAGGCGACAGGCTCAGCTATGTTCTTCAGATTCATTTTGATTCCTCCAACAATGAAGCTGAATATGAAGCACTTCTGTACGAGTTACGTATGGCCATTTCACTCGGCGTCCGTCGCCTAATGGTCTACGGCGACTCAGATTTGGTGGTTAATCAAGTAATGAAGGAGTGGGACGTTAGGAGCCTGGCTATGACTGGCTATTGTAATGCAGTGAGAAAGTTAGAAAAGAAGTTTGAGGGGTTAGAGCTTCATCATAGACCCCGACTGAAAAATCAAGCAACTGATGATTTGGCAAAGATAGGTTCCAAGCGTGAGCCTATTCCCAGTAATATGTTCTTGGAGCATCTTCACACGCCATTTGTCCAAGAGGATCCCTTCACGGAGGAGCCCCCACAACCTAAGAGTCCTACTGATCTGACTGAAGTTGAAATCCCCGTCGTGGTCGAGTTGGTCATGGAAGTTTTGGTCGTCATACCCGATTGGACAGTGCTGTACATTGCATATATTCTCAGGAAACATCTCCCAGAGGATGAAGAAGAGGCCCGTCAGATTGTCCGTCGATCTAAAGCTTTCACAGTAATGGGTGGACAGATTTACAGAGAAAGTGTTACCGGAGTCGCTCAGAAGTGCGTAACACCGGAAGAAGGTCGAGTGATCCTCAACGACATCCACTCGGGGACATGTGGTCACCATGCGTCCTCTCGGACCATTGTGGCCAAAGCATACCGAGCGGGGTTTTATTGGCCACGAGTGAATGAAATGGCAAAAGACATAGTCGACAAATGTGAAGGTTGCCAGTTCTACTCCAACATGTCTCACAAGCCTGCATCAGCCCTGAAGACCATTCCACTCGTCTGGCCTTTTGCTGTCTAGGGATTAGATATGGTTGGACCTCTGAGGATTGGCAGGAGTGGCTTCACTCATGTGCTCGTAGCAGTCGACAAGTTCACCAAATGGATTCAAGCCAAGCCTATCAAAAACCTCGAAGCCAGTACTGTTGTCCGCTTCATCAGAGAGTTAACATTCAGATATGGTGCTCCGCGCAGCATCATCACTGATAATGGGTCGAACTTCGATTCTGATGAGTTCAAAGCCTTTTGCGCTTCCCAAGGCACTCGGGTCGACTATGCTTCAGTCGCCCATCCCCAGTCGAATGGACAAGCTGAAAGAGCAAACGGGTTGATTCCCAAAGGACTGAAACCCCGATTGATGCATGACCTCAAGCATGCGGCATGCACTTGGGTCGATGAACTTCCATCAGTGCTTTGGGGATTGAGGACAACTCCTAATCGGTCGACTGGCCGAACTCCATTCTTCTTAGTCTATGGGGCTGAAGCTGTGCTTCCGAGTGATTTGCTTCACAATGCACCCCGAGTCGAACTTTTCTCAGAAGATGAAGCAGAACAGGCTCGGCAAGATGCAGTTGATCTCCTGGAAGAGGAGAGAGAGATGGCTCTGATCCGGTCGACCATTTATAAGCAAGATCTGCGTCGATTCCACGCCCGAAACGTGAGAGGTCGAGCATTTCAAGAGGGGGACTTGGTTCTTCGAGTGGATCAGCAGCGACCACACAAGCTCGCTCCTACTTGGGAAGGCCCCTTCATCATCACCAAAGTACTCCACAACAGAGCCTATCGCCTCTACAATGTGGAGCACAATAAAGACACTACAAAAAATACACTTCCGTGATGATACGTGTTTGTCACAGTAGGTCGCGTTTTCTGTCATGCATGTACATCCATGACAAATTTATGACAGAATCAGGATAGTCATACCTGTGCTGTCGTAGAAGTGTTCCATGACATTGCCAAAATTATCATCACGGAAGTGTCCACTTCCATGACGATAAATCGCGCGTTACAGAAGTGCTTTCGTCAAGGGTGACCGACACGTGGCATCCACCGTAACGGAACGCCGTTAAGCTATCGGGTCAGGTTTTGGATCCGATAACCCGTTAACAGCCCCGACCAATGGGGATTTTCCACGTGTAAAATCATCATTGGCTGGAGGAAACACGTGTCGGCTCATCGTTGGGACAGATGTCATCCACTCATTGGACGGAAGGCGCCTATGATACGTCGACACGTGGCACGGCCCAACAGAGGCCCATTCCTGTGAAAAGGCCGGCCCGTTTGACTTGGTCAAAAGGTGGCGGGCTGGCCCATGGAAAGCCTGTTAACGGCCTGTTCGCATATAGCCCATTTACAGCCCGCTAACCCAAGGCCCGTTACGCCCTATCCGAATTAGGCCCAGTAGCGTCATCTGGGCCGTCCAATATGATTCCAGCCCGTTTTCACTTCTGGCGCATGTATGGCTCATGAGGTCTTTCGGCCCATATGAGGCCCTATGTAACTCTTGGCCTATTAATGGCCCGTGGTGAAACTGGCCCGTAATGAACAGTGTATCACTTTACACCCATTAATGGCCCGTGGTGAAACTGGCCCGTAATGAACAGCGTATCACTTTATACCCATTAACGGCCCGTTATTCCGTTGGGCCGTTTCCAGCCCATGTTATATTTTGGCCTTCTCAGAGCCCATTTATTCTTGGGCTCATTTCTAGCATTTGTTTACTTACGGCCCGTTACTGTCATTTTCTGCTTGTGGGCCAAATTCAGCCCGTGGTTACAGTCGGCCCGTTTGTGGTCCGTTAATACGTTGGGCCATTTTCATAGCGTCATCAAATACGGTCTATTAACGATGGCCCGTTATGGTCGGCCCATGAACGGACGATTCCAACTCTAGCCCGTTTACGGCCATAATGCGGTCTGTTTGGCCCATGTTTGGCCAATCGATCATACGACCCGTATAAGGCCCATTGATGATACGGCTCGCAGAAGGCCCATTGTTTCTACGGCCCATAGAAGGCCCATTGTTTCTACGGCCCGTAGAAGGCCCACTGTTTCTACGGCCAGTAGGAGGCCCAGTGTCACTACAGTAAATATTAGCCCATGGTTATTGTGGCCTAGTTTTAAAAAATAGGTTATTGCAGCCACTAGCTAACCGCGGAAAAAGAACTGCAATGACTACAAGCAAACAAATAAACAAGACAACAAGGAAATAAATAAGCAAGCAACTAATGCTAGGCTATCATGGCTATTACACATATTACATCCACTGGGCATCAAAGTTCGCCACCAGTGCAAATATAGGGAACAAAGCAGCATATCATATACACTGGTTGTCAAAGTTGGCGACCAGCGCAAATAAACGCCGCAACAAAACAAATCCAGAACTGAAACCACTTCAGAATATCTCAAGAAACAATATCCTGGGTACCCATAATGCTGGCAAGATGCTTAGCAAGCTTATTAACTTTCTCTTGTTTGGCGCTTAAATCCTCCAGCGCTTGTTGTTGCACCAGAAAATATGCATCTGAATTCTGCAGGGACTTCCTCAGTCCTTCAGCTTCATGTCGCCGCACATCTGATCGATGTCTTTCAACTTGAAGTTGAGACTCAAGAAGATGAACTGATTCAGGCAGCGAGTCTGAAGAGCTTGTGCCAGCAGTAGTGGCCAGTAACTCGAACACTACATCAAGACATGACTTTTGGGTTCCCTCACTGTCGTCAAGATACTTTTTATCATCTTTCTTGGAGACCAATAGGGATGTCTCACTATCTTGAACCTTATCTGCATTACTTCCTTTACCATTGGATAACGCGGTACTGTTCTCCAATATTTTGTCCGCATTCTAAAAGAGAAACAAGCAGACACATCACATGTTTACCATGTTGTATATGAAACTCATTTTGGTAAATGAGTTCAGTAGTAAAGTGGACAGGATAACAGCATGAAACAAACATATATCTATGTACCATGGTCACTTTATGGTCTATATCATTCTAGTTTTTGTTGCCAAATCAAGATAGAGACACAGTTCAAATAATATTTGTTCAAGACAAAGCAGAATAGACAGAATATAAGTGTGGGTAACTATAGAGCAATAACAACACTTGTAATGTGCATGACATGAGAACATAACTGTTTATTCAATTGAAACTGAAATCAACATAGAGCAGGTTACAACAGCAAACCAGTTAAAGAAACAGGTTTAAAACATACCTGTTGCGCCATTGGAGTTTCAATTCCATCCTTCAAAATTGAAAATAGTTGGTATGAGTAAATACAGTAATGCAAGAGCAAAGGAGTATGAACCATAGCTACAGAACCTGATCTGAGAACAAATCTTCTTCTCCTTTAAGCGTTGAGTTGGGATTCGGAGTGGTGGTCCTCGTGCTTTGGGCACTGCAGTTCCCTGACTAACTGCTCGTGTTTGGGTGCTCTGTGGTGGAGACGGTGCTGTGTCAACTGGAATTGGGTTACTATCTGCCGGGGTTGGGGTTAGAAGGGGTGTAGCTGGTTCTCTGTCCAACTGGGTAGGGGTACAATCTACGAGAGTCTGGGTTATGTGTGGTGGATCTGGTCCTTGGGCAAGTACAACCGTGGTTCTATCTGCATCAACTGGTAGCACTATCTTTTCTGAAGACCGTGTTGTTACTCCCTTAGATACTGCCATCACGCTCTCCAATTCAAATGGCTGATAAACAAGAAAAGTAATTGAAAGTATAGACATTGTATGATAGACAGGTGCAATGGATGGTGCGGAATAAAAGAGGGCATGAAATAATTCATATTTATGTTGTCTAACCAAACAGGATAGCATGACACAATTTCACATATATGATGGCTAACTAAACAGGATAGCATGACACAATTTCACATTATGATGGCTAACTAAAAAAGATGGAAAGACATAGTTCAAAATATGAGAGTATGTAAACAGGATGACATGACATAACTATATAATGTGTTTATTAAATAGGTTGGCATGCCATAATTCACATACATTCACGAATAGAATGCCATAATTCAAAATATGATGACTGTAAACACTAAACAGGATGAGATGATATAACTATATGATGTCTTTATTAAATGGGTTGCCATGCCATAATTCAGATAGATGGTGTGTATGTACTATGTAAACATGATGGCATGATATAATTCAAATATATGATTTATATAGTAAGCAAGTAAGCAGATGGCAATCCATATATGATGTAGAAACTAAGCAATGCAAGACAACATGCATGACATGGGTAATATAACCCTGCCAAGTTTGAGCATAGACCTCAGGGGGGAAATAGGACTGGTCATCAGTCTCTGAATCCTCCTCTGAGGAGCTCTCTGTAACCAGCAAGATGTCTGCTTCAGCAGGTAGCATTGTCTGCTCTGAATACCTTGTTTTCACTCCAGATACTTCCATCACCGCTTCAAATGGCTGATGCACAGGAAGAGTAGTTGAATATACAAACGTTGTCGACAAATGGAACACGTAATACAAAAAAATGATAGCATGATATAATTCACATACATGATGATTGGCTAAACAGCATGGCATTGCATAATTCACATATATAATGCCTTTGCAACAAGATAGCATTGTATAATTCACATATATAATGTCTTGCAACAAGATGGCAATGCATAATTCACATATATGGTAATTAGACACTGGACAGGTGGCATTCACACAAAGCATGTCTAAATTAATCAAATGACATAGCAATGCGAGACACCATACGCACGATATGAGCAACATAACCCTGCCAAGTTAGAGCATACACCTCGGGGGGGGGGGGAATAGGACTAGTCATCTGTCTCTGAATCCTCCTCTAAGGAGCTATCCATAACCAGCGAGATATGTGCTTCGTCAGATAGCATAGTCTGCTCTGAAGACCTTGTTTTCACTCCAGAATTTGCCATCACCGTGTCAAATGGCTGATGCACACGAAGAGTAGTTGAATGTACTAACATTGTTGACAAATATAATATGTAACGAAAAAAAGGATGGCATGGTATAATTTACATATAAGATGACTGGCTAAGCAGGATGGCATTGCAAAATTCACATATATGATGCCTGGCTAAACAATATGGCGTTGCATAATTCACATAAACGATGAATAAACTAAACAGATGGCATTCGCACAAAGGATGTCTAAACTAAGCAGATGACATATTTGATGTATAAAGTAAGCAATGCAAGACACCATATGCATGATATAACCAACATCAGCATGCCAAGTTAGAGCGAAGACCTCAGGGGGTAAATAGGAGTTGTCTTCTCCTTCTGAATCCCCCTTAGAACAGATATCTTCCTCTCGATTACAATCCGAAATGCGTGGAGGGGGGCTGCCTTTGCGCCTACCATGGAGCGACGTCTGCATGAAATTTTATTGCCACGCAAGGCTCGTCTCTTTTGCTCTGCATGTTCAGTTCCATTGTTTACAATAACTGTCATGCATAGGAATAAAACATAGTGAGATTATGTAAGGAGTGCATGCAGAAATCCAGAGTGATGGTAGCAACCTGTGGATAGACCCAAAACCAATAATAGCAGGCAGATAATGGCTTCAGTTAAAAAATACAGATAATGGCTTCTTTACTGTTTGTTTCCCACCCAACATGAAACTCATAGTAGACACCGAAGATTAACCAGATAGTAGATAGATACTATTGATAGTGGCCCCGATATGTACCCCACAACCATTTAAAAACTCAAGTTTGACCATTAGTTTGGAGCTGACTCAGAGTCTAATCGGTGAACAGGACGATAAAGTAGCATGTAATATTAAGCGATGCATAACGTAAGGAGACACGAAAGAGTGCGACCTCTCTTGTGGACCCGTGTAGTCCTCGAGGTCATCTGCTCGGTTGATGATGCTAATGCAGTTTTCATGGCTGCCAGCGGCGGGGAAGAAGATCTGAGGCGGCGAAAGACAGTCTGGAGGCCGGATCCCTGCTGTGCTGGACCCTTCTGTCGTTGGAGCAGCTGAGCTGGGGTGGACGACGGCGCAGCAGGAGCGGGACAAACCACGCAAGGTTTTCTTTGACAACTATCTGTAAGAGAAGTAATTCTGTAAGGCTCGTTTGAATTGGAGGATTCCAACAATGCAGGGATAGGAAATAGACAGGAATAGGATAGGAATGCACGTGCAAAACAGAGAATTTAAAAGCACAGGATTTCTGCCAATCTGGGTGTTTGATTCACAACAATTGGAAGATCACAGGATGCAAAGAAGCATGGTGAGATTAAGTCAAACCACAAGAAAATGTACGGTTATAATGCTATTATGCTACCATCTCTTAGTCTTGTGCTTCATGAATAGGAATTTGAAAAGGAGGACAAGTGAAAATTAAAATTCCTACGTTTTTTTGTTTCAAGGAGACACTAAAGGAACAAATCTGTGTGCTCAGTGGACAATATATATAACATGTAGAGTAAAAAAGAGATGCAACAAGTGTACAACCTCTTTGGCGAAGCCATGTCGATCTCAGCGTGATTGGGTTGGCCGGTGAGGATCCTCCGGCTGACTTTGCTGTCGGAGGAGGGGAAGAAGATCTTAGGCGTCTGGAGATGGAGCCCGAGGTACTGCTCCGCTGTGATGGAGGGTTTCGTCGTTGGAGCAGCTCCGGTGAGTTGTACGACGCCGAGGCTGAAGCAGGACAAGAGAGACAACGAACAACGTTAACCTGAGTGGAATTCTAATAGCATCTCCAATACATGACGTAAAATACATAACCACAAAGTGCTAGATGTAAAATACATCAGCCGCTCATCTCTGAACTTAACTGTCGAAACTGAACTTAACTGTCGAAACCGAACTTAACTGTCGAAACTGAATTTTGCTGTCGAAACTGAATTTTGCTGTCGAAACTGAATGCACTAGCAAGGTGAGGCTACACGTCGGTCGACTGACTTTTTCATCTCTGGTCAGTCGATTTTGCAGCCATTGGATACGAAATCAAGGGCCTGTGGTTCATCTTCAACCTCCACCCCCCTGAGCCGCCAGCCACCACCGGCCAAACAGCAGCCCCCCGCCGCCCGCCGCCCGCGGCCGGCGGTGCGCTGCCCCGCCCGCCCCGAAAACACTCCCCACCGCCGGTCCGCCGCCGCCCCGGCCATCCCTCTAGCCCCCCCATGCCGAGCTTTTTCTCCGGCGATCCCCACGCCACCGCCCCGCCAGCGCCCCTCCAATGCCGGCGACCACCGCCCCCA
>NC_057805.1:348799484-348802408 GCF_018294505.1 Triticum aestivum | reverse complement strand
CCAAAAGTTGATTCAGTCGACTAAAGTGTAGCTAAATCGGAGCAGCATTGCAAGCAAGAGCAAGAGCGAGAGCAGCAGCGCGAGCAAGAGCAATAGCAAGAGCAGACCAGGCAGGGGACCGAGAGCAAGAGTAGAGCAGCAGTGCGAGCGAGAGCTAAAGCAGCAGCAACTCCTACTGATGTGGATGTCACCACCGAGGGAGCGACGCCGTGGAGGAAGTGGCCGGCGACGCCGCCGTGGATGGAGCCGCACCGTGTCGGCTCGGGACCGAGCGCCGGCAGCACCGTGAGATCAAATCAAGAAGAAAATGCGGAGATTAGTGTACAACCTCTTTGGTGGCGCCGATTAGGCCGCAACTTCATCCGAGGAAACGGTGATGATGATGCTCTTCCGGTTGTGCAGGTGAAGACGGCGGTGTGGGAATGGAGGTGGCGCGAAAGACGAGGGGAACGTCGGGGCAGCTCCTTGGAGGTGGAGGACAGGGTGGCTGAACTGGCGGGACGATGAGATCGACGACGGATCCTCATCCGATACGGTGGATGAGGGACGTCGAGGTGTTGCTGTGGACGACCTCGTCGGGGAAGAGGCTCCGGCTGGGTGGCGGACGGAGCAGGGTGTGGGGTTTTGTCGCGGGTTTTCGCGGCCTCGGTGTATGAATGGGTGGGCGGATGGGATGGCATTGGGGAACCATGGCTTAGAGACGCGCTTGTCCGAAATGTGGGGTAAGTTACGAAAGTACCCCCACCGATTTGAGGCGGTTCTTTCGGTTCAGGGGTAGCACGGGCATTTCGCGTGTCGGGATTTCACAGGAGGTGGGAGTTTTCGTGCGCGTTGTAATTTCGGAATAGCAAGGCGCGGGTTGAGATGGAGGGAGTTGTCGGCGCACAACGAGACAAAGATATATCTTAAATATTTCGGGCTAACAAGGCGCGGGTTGAAATTTCCGAACAAGCCTAACATGTACTGTACCAAATCAATGCGCACTACAAATGTCATTCAAAACTTTGAATTCATGTTATGTTCAATTAAAATATTTCGCTACGTGTATAATGCATGCAACCTACTACTCAAATGAACGTTTTAGTGCATTCCAAACGTATATACTTCCGCTTCAATATGAACTAAATTTGAATTCGTTTCGCTATTTGAATAAGATCTACAGTAATGATTGTTGTGAAGTCAAAGCATTTGAATTCGTTTCTCTTTTTTAATAAGATCTACAATCATCATTATTGTCAAGTTAAACCATCGTTTGTGTATTATCTTCACAGCACACCACATGATTAGTCTCGAGTTACATATGAACTATGTGTACTATATGAACTCGAACTAGATTTTTTGAATCCACTTTATTTTGATTTCAAATCACATTACATTTCTAGCTCTAGCTAGATCTTCATAATCTAAACCATGTCTCATATGTATAATGTTTTTATCACATTATGTATGGTGCCCCGCCCCCTACGCCTACAAGTATTTAGATGTGAGTTGCAAACACCACACATTACCACAAATTCAAATAAAATGTGAGAATGTTCGATATATAGTATTGTTTAGATTGTTCGATATTTAGTTGTAAGCTGCAAACGCCACACATTATCACAAATTCAAATAAAATGTGAGATTGTTTGATGTATAGTATGGTTTAGATTGTTCGGCATTTAGCTGTGAGTTGCAAACGCCATGCATTATCACATTATGGTATAGCATGTGCACAGCACGTGTATCACCGCTATATTCATGCATGCAATGTTTAAAACACTATGATCTCCTATTCAAATATATGAATCCGCTTTCATATCAAATTATGATCTTTGTTAGTCTCTTACACCCACACAATCCTCTAACCTTTGTAGCTACCACTAACTTTCTCTCGTGCATGCACACGCCCTCCTCGCCCTCCCCCTCCCTCGGCATTCTATCCACCGGGCACATTCATTTTTTTCTTTAGGTCGTTCTGCCAGAGTCTCCACAACTCCTTTCCGACACACACCGATCGATAAACCTTTCCAGCGATGCCTGCCTACAACATACACACACACCTTCAATCTCCTCCTTTATGTGTCCTTGCCTCGTGTCTCTCATACGGTCAGACACACGTGTAAACTCTCGCCCCTCTTTTCATCGATCTCACAACCGCACACTCCTCCCCCTATCTAGCTAGTAGTTGGTTCTCTCGCACCACCTCCTAGCTCCATTCTCTCTGTCTATCCGTCTCGCTGGGCCTTATTTGCCTCCAACAAATGGACGTACACCGACCGATCTCTCGTTATACATATAGCTAGCTAGGTCCTTATAACTCGTTTTTACCCACATGTCAATCGATCTACCTCATTAGTTGTGTCTCTCCCTTCCTCCGACAAACAACAATTGATCTACCGATCTAGTTAGGTTTGCTTACCAAACACATGGTTCCCCTTCATCATCCATGGATGCGTCCCGACAGATCTATCACGCACAGACACACACAGAAATACATCCCCACTCTTATTGATAACATTGCAGTTCCACCCTCAGTTTGTCTAGTCGGCCTCTCCCACCATCTTCGAGAAGCAACTCCCTCACCCATCCAACACTCTCCCCCTCTCCCTCCCTCTCTCTCTCTGTCCCATCATATTTCCCGTCCTTCAGTTATGTATGGATGTCGACCGATCTCCCTCAAGACATAGTTGGGTCTCTCCTTCTCAACACATATACGAGTCGTTCTACCTCTATAGTTAGGCCTCTGCCTACCCCTCCCCCACCCCCTTCCCCCCCACACACACCGATACATCGAGCGCTCTAGTCATGTCTCCCTGCCACACACAAACTTGACATGTGCCCTCTAATGTTCCGGTAGGCCAGTCGCCCTATATCTTTGACTTGCACACACACACAATTTTGATGGTTCTCTTCATCGATCTCGCACCCACCCACTTGATCCT
>NC_057805.1:348798918-348799438 GCF_018294505.1 Triticum aestivum | reverse complement strand
GTCTCCCTGCCACACACAAACTTGGTGTGTGCCCTCTATCGTTCCGGTAGGCTAGTCGCCCTATATATTTGACTTGTACACACACAATTTCGATGGTTCTCTTCATCGATCTCGCACCCACCCACTTGATCCTCTCTTCGACTCTATCGATAGCTATGACCCCTCCCTCTCTTCTCGTGGATTGCCCGACCCTCTATGTATGATATGGATAGGCCTCCATTTCACACACATTGCATGCAAAATTTTGTTTGAGATGTCATTGACACATATTCCCACAAATAATTCATGAAATCAACCCCCACCCCACCCCCACCCCAAAACAAAAAACACTCACGAACGCGGTTTGTATCTCTCTCACACACCCACGTAGGTGGGGAACGTGCACGAAGAGAAGAGGTGCATGCATGACGCATGTACTCCCGTCTCTTTCCCAACCACACCCGCGCGGGTACATGGTGGAGCTCATTTCTGTACGAAAAAGGCAGCCCACGTGGTAATTTGGCACGTGTACTGGTTGTCC
>NC_057805.1:348786207-348798908 GCF_018294505.1 Triticum aestivum | reverse complement strand
GATGGCTCTCTTCATCGATCTCGCACCCACCCACTTGATCCTCTCTTCGACTCTATCGATAGCTATGACCCCTCCCTCTCTTCTCGTGGATTGCCCGACCCTCTATGTATGATATGGATAGGCCTCCATTTCACACACATTGCATGCAAAATTTTGTTTGAGATGTCATCGACACATATTCCCACAAATAATTCATGAAATCAACCCCCCACCCCACCCCCACCCCAAAACAAAAAACACTCACGAACGCAGTTTGTATCTCTCACACACACCCACGTAGGTGGGGGACGTGCACGAAGAGAAGAGGTGCATGCACGGCGCACGTACTCCCGTCTCTTTCCCAAACACACCCGCGCGGTACACGGTGGAGCTCATTTCTGTACGAAAAAGGCAGCCCACGTGGTAATTTGGCACGTGTACTGGTTGTCCACTTGGTGGAGGGAGGATCGTCTACCACGGGTGAACAAACAAATTGCGACTTGACGTGTTATGTTAAAAAAAGAGGCAAACCATGTGGGGCCTACCTTAGAGGCAAGGCTCTATACATTGGAGTACTTTTGATGTGTCCCGTCAACTCGCAGAACGAGGAGAAGCTTGCTTAGTACGCCGTCTCCCCCGCCCACGGGCGCGGTGGCTCGCAGGATGAGGTGAAGCTTGCTCCGCCTTACGCCCGCTCCCTCGCCCATGCGCGCGGTGGCTCGCAGGACGAGGAGAAAAATTTACTAATCCCTCCGTTTACTCCTCGTCCCTACTACCTTGGTTATAGAGATTATATCATATTGTTTGGAATATATATGTCCTTTAGTAGATTTCAATATGAACTACTAGTACATACTCCAAACACTGATGTATATAGACGTATTTTAGAGTGTAGATTCACTCATTTCGCTCCGTATGTAGCACTCTCCCTCGCCCCTCGACCCTCGCCCACGTGGTGGATGTGCAGCAATTCATTCGGTCTCATATAGCGAGAACGATATATACTTCACTACCATTATTGCTCGACTTCCCGAAGAGGCGAAGAGCCAATCGCAAGGTTAATATTTTGGAGATGCCATGCGCAAGGTTATAGGAGAACGAGTAGTAGGTGCCGCGTCATTTATAAATAAAGTTCTTTTTTCTTCAGTGGCACGTACGCAATATGATAGGTTCATATGGTGAGAAAAGGAAACCGCTCCACTATATACATAGTCAGGACAGGCCCGCCTACACGGTTGCTTGCTGGGGTTGCTCTCTTCACACTCTCTCGCACAAAACGACTGTGGCCACATCTCTAACATCCCGGCAGATCACGTCCGCTTGGGGAAGGGGTGGATGCTTAGTGTAGATGCGGTGGCCGTCGCCGACGGCGAAAACCCACTGTCGGCACGTCCCGATGAGGGGTCCCCGCTGTTCTCTCTCACAAAGCCGGTGAGGTTGCCTTCGTCCCTTGCTCACTGCCGCAACGTGGGTAGTTGCCGCCTCCCGCCGCCCTCCTCAAGGTTGTGCTACGTCCCTCAGGTACAACTCCCTTTACAGCCGGCTTGCACCACTGCTCCAGTTGCCCACATCACTCCCTGTGGATATTTCTCTACTTCTTTGCCCCGCACATACCTCTACTGGCTTCTACGTGCTGTATTTGTGATGAGTTTGTGTCTCATCAACTAGTCCCAGTAACCTTATTCTAATCATGCTTCTTCAATTTCTTTGCCACAGGGATGCTCATCTCGATTTTGGTGAAACTGCACAAAATGATCCGATGGTCAAAAGGTTGCAAACTTCCTTTATTAGGAAGCTCGAACGTTGCCAGCAAATTGAAGCCTAGTCAGGGTTCACGGTTCAAGGGCTAGGGACTGCATGGATCGTTTTTTTCTTTAGCTGCCTCTATTCCAAAATAAGTGTCAACTTTAGTACAACTTTGTACTAAAGTTTGCACAAAGTTGAGACACTTATTTTGGAACGGAGGGAGTACATATTTGCTATGGTCTGTCAATCATTGAGATGCAATAGCATGCATGTTAGTCTCCTTTGTATTTGATGAAATGTTGCAACGGGCAACCTTGGACGCAAGATACATGTAACAGAAGCTGGAAGCTTCATAGCATTGTACAACTTTATCTCGCAGATAAATTACAGTACGTACTATACTAGTACTTCCTCCGTTCCTAAATATAAGTCTTTGTAGAGATTTCACCATGAACCACATGCGGATGTATATAGATGCATTTTAAGTGTAGATTCATTCATTTTGTTCCGTATGTAGTGGAATCTCTACAAAGACTTATCTACTAGTAATAGCTAGCCCCCACTACTAGGAATTCTCTATCCTCTCCTTGAGCCACATCATCAAAATTGATGTAGCCGTTAGATGAAGTAAATCAGTCCATAATAGCCATCTGATCTAGACGTTGAGAGGCTCTACACTAAGCCACATGCAAGCATGCAGAAATACCGTGGCACATGCATGTGAGTGGGTTTTAAATCACATCAACATGTCTGCATGCAAGCATGCACCGGTAGCATGCATGTAAGTGAGCTTTTAAGTCCCATTAACATGTCAAAAAGAAAAAATATAATCCCATTATGCAGTAGGAGTTGGCTGATCTTTTTTCCTTACGTGGGATGATCTAAATGATGATGGGAGTTTATTAGTTTGGCTACCACATTTGTCATGCGGTTATAGAGTTTTTTTAGTTCTATGAAATCGATAATTTTGCGCAGAGAGATATACCGTTGTTCCGCGGCAACGCGCGGGGACTCATCTAGTAATATTTAGGAACGGAGGGAGTACTATGTAAAGAGTTAGGTGTCGCACGGTGATAGTGTGAGGTGGGCCATGTAATCACTGAGCATGCGTGTTTTCACTGCTCTTGCACGCCTCCGCTGTAAGAATGGAGAAAATTGTAATCTAGTAGTAGTACCTCCTTTCGCCGAAAGCGTAGGACATCCAGCAGTCCTACCACCTCAGTAATAAAGACCAATGAGCCGTCAAATCACATAGACCCAGCAGTAAGTTGGACGGACGAAGCAACCATCACTCTTGCGCCAGTGAGAGGTCGCGTCCGCTTTGCCCGGGCATGAATGCGGCACCGATTCTTTGGAGCGGCGCTGACCGTTTCGGGCGGGAAGCGCGCGCGGGCGATGGAGGGGCTTTGGGTGGGCCAGGCTGGTCAGGAGCGGGCGTGGCAGCTGTCCGCATGTCCCTACCGGACACGCCCGGAAACGAGAGGATGCACCGACTCTCGTGGCTTAAATCGTACACTACACAACATCTCTCTATAGGAGTAGGTCGATCTGTCGCTCTCTCTAACACACACACACACACACGCACACGCACGCACCTTGGTCCCGTTGCACCTTCTAACGTGACTTATTACACCTAGACGAAGGTAGTAGTAAGTATACAAGATACGGTGGCACACTGACTTAAGTCGAATACAAGTGCCCAAAATTTGTGTGCATGTTATAATAAGGATTCACTTAAAATAGTACGTGAGCGAACAGAGGGATCAATTGGACAGTGTTCCCGAGCAGTAGCGAGATGTGTTAGGTAAGATACACCGCTGGCGCTTTTAACTTTTCTTATTAATTTGTTTGTTTCACCCTCTGACTGGTGGGACCCAACGTACTACGTGGAGAGAGGTAAGGTGACTAAGGCTGCATTATTTCTGCACCACTGTGGATAGTCTTACCACCAAAGCCACATGACACGATTATGATTGAAATCCCAATGACTCCCACACACACAAAAAAAAACACGGCATGCTTGTCACACGAATGCAGGAATGTATAAAAGGTTATTTCCCTCTCGTTGAACATAACGGGAGGGTTGTGTAGCTGGCTAGCCTGTTCGCTCATCAAACTTGAGGTCTCGGATTCGATAACTACACTTGAGCATAATTTGTGCCAGGAGGATTCTTTGACTGGTCAAAATGTTTTCTAGGGTTTGCACGCTTCACACTCTCTCTCCAGTATATATACACGCTGGAGCCTCAGCGCTTGTAGTTGCTCTCTTCACACTCTCTCGCCCTCTCCCGCTGGAGCCTCAGCGCTTGTAGTTGCTCTCTTCACATTCGCTCGCCCTCTCAAGATCTAAACAAGACTTCGTTGGCCTCTCTCTCCCCTCACTGCTGCTCAAAGAGCCGGCAGGATCCGTCCGCCGGGAAGGGAAGGAGGCTTAACGCTGTCGCCGTCGGCGAGGGACTACCGGCGCAGCTGTTCACTTTCCACCTAGCGGCGGCGCGGGAGGGCCTCCGACCCCTTCTTCTTCGCCGCCGTCCCGTCGCCCACCGAACCACACCCCAAGTACCTTAAGGTATAATTTACTTACTCCACATGCATTGCTCTAGCTGCATGTATACCATGAATCTAGGACGTGGTTCAAAGAGGAAAGGAGTGGGGGAAAGTAGTGGGAAAAGTTGTATATAGCATGAATCTAGGACGTGGTTCAAAGAGGAAATGAAGGGGGAAAGTTGTATAGCATGAATCTAGGACGTGGTTCAAAGAGGAAAGGAATGGGGGAAAGTAGTGGGGAAAGTTGTATCGCATAAATCTAGGACGTGGTTCAAAGAGGAAAGGAAGGGACAAGGCTGTAGATTTTGAGCAGGACTAGATTTGCTGCGCTCACATAGGGAAAGGTGTCTAAAGATAACAAAACTGGGACCAACACAAATATGCTCCTTGGTTGTTTGTTCTTTGTTGCAATAGACTATGCATGACCACAGTACATCGGTAGATGCACATGGTGCTGGTGCATCCACTGTCCTGTGCAACTCATTAGCTGTTGTTAATCTAAGGCCCTGTTTGGTTAAAAACTCCCTAGTCCCTACCTGCTTGGTTCCAGGGACTAAACATGGACTAGAGGTTATTAAATGACATGCTAAAAGACCATGTTACCCCTAGTAATGAACTAATAGAGATAAGGTGCGATGCGTGGCAGGGGCAACTGTTGGAAAAAGTCCCAAAAAGACTCCCTCGGGGTCTTCTTTCTTTAGTCCCAAATGCCCACTTTTAGTCCCTAAAAGTCCCTCCTGTTTGGTTTAGATGGGACTGACACAGAGTTTTTTTAGTCCCTACACCAAAATGTCCCTGTAAACAAACACCCTCTAATAATGCCACTGGAAAATTGATGCAATGCCACAATTAAAAGCAAATTACATGTTTAACGAATTTTATTGTTAATATAATCTCTATGTTAATATTAATCAATGCCACCGTTTGAGAAATGCTACTGTCTTGCTTTCTTTCCCATTTAGATAAGGTAGATGCTTCTTTTTGTTGGCTTCTGTGTCATCCACCGTTATTGACCACTAATTGTTTCCTTTGCACCTCTGTGTAAACAGGGTTATCTACTTCACCTTGTTGCCATTGTGACCTTTTGTTGCACTGCACAAAACACTTTTGTTTTAAGAGTGTTTTGTGCAGTTCAACCAAAATGTCACACCGACAACGTTGCTTGATTGCTTGATCTTAGTGGAACTGCACAAGAGGAGATCTTACTTCCTATCCGTTAAGGCGAATTTGGTTCAGATCTTCTTCTTGTGAGTTGTTTGAATTCCGCATCATGAGAGGTCAGTACTAGCCTTCTTTCACATGATTCTGCAGTGTGCTTTCATATGTTGTGCTACTTGTACGATAATGTTGCTTGATTTTAGTGAACTGCGCAAATGGAGACAAGACTTCCAATCTGTATGTGCACCGTAATATCCCATTGAGGTAAGATAAGGATATTTCACAAGGAGCAGTTGAAGGATGGTTACATTACTCCCCACAAGACCAAACTAACTTCAGCTCAGAAGGACTGACAAATCTCCATCTTTTTGCTGTGATGCGCGAGTACAATGTTGTTCTAGGATTCTTTCTGGTGAGTTCCATTTTTCTAAAAGTGTGCTCTACATGGACCATGTATGTGCCTGTTGAAAGTGTCAATTCATAGTAGAGTTTGCTTGATACTAATCACTTTTTTGTATTTGTGCAAACAGGGGTGCTCAGCTTGATTTCAATGGGAACTGCACAAAATGTTCATGAATACATCAAATCATTCATTTCCACCATAAGAAAGGAGGTGCCGATAAGTTCAAGGCGTTGCAACATATAAGGGCGAAATCATACAAGCTACGAGCGAATTTGGTTGATTTTGGTAGAACTACACAAAAAGAACAGCTGGTTTATTTAGCACGAGGTGCCATGTCAATGTCCGAACTGATGGAAAACCCTGCCCATTCCACAATCGTAGGCATTTGATATTTTGGAATGGGACAACCTTGTCAAATTTTGCTCATTGATTTTAGCAAGACATGCGTTTGATATTTTCGAATGGGACGCCCTTTGCTGTCAGCGGCGTCGATCAATTTTTTCTTTATTCTTTAGTTGTGAAGTAAATATTGCCTCTGACATGTGAGTAGCTGAGATGCATAATCATTGATTGTTTTTAATGTTCTCTATGAATTGCCAGGCCTGTGTGTTTGATTGCAATGTACAGAAACGCTAAAAAGCTGCTCAAACTCTTTGTACTCCTTCTGTTCCTTTTTACTTCGCACATTGCGAAAGTGCATACTTTTTTCTATAAGATTGGTCAAAGTAGAGATACTTTGACTTCAGACAAAACTTGTATGCATACTAGAAAGGACCGGAGGGAGTACATGTGAAACTGCTGCAAACGAGGTGATCACCCTGGGAATAATGCTAGTACGTATTGTTTTGCATGTTCACCCAATGCCAGTGATACGGGAATTCGAACTAATCGAAATAAATTCATCCATACACGGTCAGATTTCATATAAACATGCCGGATTTCATTACATTTCATACATTCTTCAACTAAAAAGGGGTGCACTGGAGGTATAATTAATTAACCGAAGCTACCCACCTGTGTCCCGCTGAGCCGAACAGAAGCTTCAGTGACTTAATTGCAGGTGCAGTTGCGTAACTGACATGTGGCCTGTTGGGCCCACGTGTCAGTCAGCCAACTGCACCAGCAGTTAAGTAGAAGCAGCGTTCTTCTCCAGCGCAGCTCTCCGACTCCACGTCGCCGCCAAGAAGCTAACCGGCCATCAATGGTCAACCCGCCTAGCTTGGCTTCAACCGGAGGGTAGTAGCGGTGGCCTTACTTGGACCCGAGCGGCGGCGACCTACCGTGTTCTACTCTTCCTCGTTTTCTGTGTGGCGCGGCCTTGTTGGCAGCGGGGCGGGGCCTCGGCGGAGCCGACGATGTCCTCTGTCTCGTTGCCGGCGAGCGGCGCCTCAGCAGAGCGGTGGAAATCCTCCCCCGCGTTGCCGGCAGGGTGGGGCCTCGGCTGAGCCGGCGATGTCCTCTGCCTCGTTGTTGGCGGGGCGGGGCCTCGACGGAGCCGGCGGTGTTCTGCCTCGTTGTTGGCGCCGCGGGGCCTCGGCGGAGCAGGGCCTCGTCGACGCCAACGGAGCGGGAACTCGTCGAAGCCGGCATTGTCCTCTGCCTCGTCCTCGGTCTCGCCAAACAGCGCCTCGCCCGCTTCATCGCCCTCTTTGCTAGCCTCTTTGTAGGCGGCCGCAGCCTCCGCCACCCGCATGCGGTACCGCCAGCGCTCGAGGCGGCCCTTGCGGGCAGAGCGGTACGAGTCGAGCAGCGCCTCCTGCTCCGCCCACTCCGCGGTGATCTGCTCCTCCGCCTGCAGGTGCTCCTGGAGGAGATGGTGGTTGTAGGCGGCGTCGGCCTACGCCTCCCGGAACTGCTCCTCACGCATCTGCCTCACCCTGTCCATATATTGGGCACGGGCCTCATCGATGGTCATGGTGCAATGCACCGGCGAGGATGGCGCGGAGGAGGGGGTTGGCGCCGGATCGTCGACTACCATGTTCTCCATTGGGACGTCGTCGTCCTTCGCCTGCCTGCCGGCCAGCCGGTCGGCAGCAATGGCTGCCATCTCCTTGTGGTCCGTCGTCCACCCGTCCCGAAGAGCGCTGGAGCGCGAGGAAGCCATGGTGGGCAGTAGTGGTGTGGACAGGAGAAAGGGAACAGATGCGGATGACTGCGGCTATGGCCGGCGCAGTAGTTTATATAGCAATGGTGGGCGGGCGGGGGGACGGACGTGTGGAGTAGGAGTAGCCGCGTCGGCAACCGCGTATCATTAATGTGGGCGGCAGATGGACGGACGGCCGACACTTGTGTCGTTTGAAGGCGGAGCAATCGCCTGCACCGGGAAGCGGGGTAGGTAGTGCTGACAGTTTCGAGCGGAAAGCGCGCGCGGGCGAGGAGATGACTTTACTTGGAGAGGATGACAATGGGGACCCACCAGGTCCATAGCCTCACGTACGCAAGTGCCTCCTTATTATATATATATAAACTATAATTTATTTTGCTTCCTCCTGGTTTCCTGACATCACGGTCCCACACCATTGTCAACCTATGTACTAGTCAATAAACGAGAGAATTGCACAAGAAGCGGCCGACAGCTGGGACCAAGCATCTCGAGCAGTATTTGTGTTTTTGAGGTGTGAGCACTGTAGATTTTTACGATTTTTAGCCCAGATATTAAGTTTTCTCCTCTGAACAACAACGAAAACATCGCTGCAGGTATTAACTGGGCGGGCTGTGGCCCGTCTAGCCCAGGCCAGATATCCAGCCCAGATATTAATTTTTTTCAAGCTAAAAATGGCTAGCCCAGCTATACTATTTTTCAGGAATACCCAGGCAAGGTCAAGTTATTATTCTCCGCCCCGCTAGGCTGCAAATCTTTCCTAGGAGGGATGCATTAGGCTTAACAAGAAAATGGGCTCTAAGAAATAATAAATGGGATGTAATTATAAAAACTAGGCAGTAACTATAAAAAATGCACCAAACACGTGATTACTTTATACGATATTATTTTTGGATATTGAAAATTTTAATTTCATTAATTGTTGCGAGCGCAATGTTTCGTTGGATTTTTACGTAATATAAATTTATATTGAAATTGTATTTAATCTGACTAGAAATTTCGGGATAAAAATATTTCGGATCCCATCAAAATGTGGGAAATTTTATTGAATTCTGTTTTGAACGGTTGGTTGAAATGGGCTGCACTTTTAACAACCTGTAAATGGGCTGTAGTAAATTTTATTAGAATTCAAAAATGGGCTACACATTCTTACAAATCTCAAATGGGCTATAAGTTCTCTGCCACACACTTCTGGCCTTACTAAGTTGACGCGTCCCCTAAAAAACAGAGTTGACGCGTATGCAAGGCTTTGTCAACTTATAGTCAACACACGGTTCTAGCAGCAGTGGCCGTTGGATGTCCATCCAACGGATGCCGTGCTTCTTCTTCAATCACGGATATTCTAGCTTCACCCACCCAAAAAATGATTCCTCCCCCTGACATCTGGGGCGCACCGTTTTGGAAGCTGACCTGTAGGCCTACTAAGCTGATCTGCATGCATTCAAAAAAAAAGTTGACGTACCAAGGGCTTTGTCAACTTAATCAATATAAACGATTCTAGCTGCAGTGACCGTACGATGTCCATCCAACGGCCGTTGTGCTTCTTCAACCTCTGGTCTTCTTGCTCCATCCGCCCAAAGCAGCGCCGGTCGTGCCGCCTGCTCCTGCCTTCCGTGGTCGGCTGTGCTGCCGCGGAGGCCTCACCGCCCCCTACTACTCCCACCGCTGGCCAGGCCATCCCTCCACTCATCCACACCCCCTGTTATTCTGCGGTGACGGCAGCCTCACACCGCAGCCGAACCAGTGAACGCTCGTACTCCTCTCCGCGTGGGCATCCACTGCCACGTCTTGCCCGGCTCCGTGTCGTCACCTTCCTAGGCCTCGCCGTCGTCCACCGCCGTGGTGCTCTCGGCGCAGCATGGTCAATGTGGTCAGCGACCGACTTCCATCGGAAGAGTACTGTACGTGGAGAGGCTGACAGCTGGGTCCACGGCAGCCGCAAGGAAGTGCCTCCTTATTACGCGGAAAATAATTATTCCTCCACCTGACAGCGGGGACCCACCAGACGGGCCACCAGTATTTTGCGAAAAAAATCGTTTCCCCCTGACTGCTGGGACCCACCGGACGGGCCACCGTATTTCGCGAAAAAACATTCCCCCCGCTGTCAGCTCAGACCCACCGGAAGTGCCTCCTTATTACGCACAAAAAAAATGAATACTCCCCCGGCTACCTGGGACCCACCTTGGTGGGAGGCTGACTTGTGGGCCTACTAAGTTGACGGGGACGAAGGGCTTTGTCAACTTAGTCAATATGAACGATTCTAGCTCCAGTGACCGTACGATGTCCATCCAACGGCCATAGTGCTTCTTCAACCTCTGGTCTTCTTGCTCCAGCCGCCCAAAGCAGCGCCGGTCGTGCCGCATGCTCCTGCCTCCCGTGGCCGGCTGTGCTGCTGCAGAGGCCTCACCGCCCCTACTATTCCCACCGCTAGCCAGGCCCTGCGGCGACGGCAGCCTCACACCGCAGCCGAACCAGTGAACCCTCGTACTCCTCTCCGCGCGGGCTTCCACTGCCGCGTCTTCCCCGGCTCCGCGTCGTCCCATTCCTAGGCCTCGCCGTCATCCACCGCCGGGGTGCTCTCCACGCGGCGTGGTCAACGTGGTCAAGGAACGACTTCCATCGGAAGAGTACTGTACGTGGAGAGGCTGACAGCTGAGTCCACGGCCACAGCCCAGTTTTTTTGTGATTTGTCAAGTCGCTTTGTCAGGCCTGTTGGGCTGCAAATCTTTCAAGACGAGGAGAGCTTTCATTCGACTGGCCGAGAAAATGGCCCATCAGTAATGAGAAATGGGCTGTACATTTTTAAAACACATCAAACCGACAATTAGTTTCAAATATCTTTTTTTTCATTTCAAGATTTTAAATTACATTAATTTTTATGCGTGGAGAATTTGTTGGATTTTATATTGATATACATTTATTTTTAAAATCAGTTTGAATGTGAGTCGAAATTTTGGGATTAAAAACAGTTCGGACCGCACCAAAATATGCAAAATTTTGTATAATTTTTTAACCGTGGCCACAATATGGGCTGTAATGCTAACAAAAGAATATGGGCTCCAAAAAAACCTTAAGAATTAGCAAATGGGCTGTAAATTATTAGAAATAATGGCAGATGGGTTGTATGCTGTTTTCCACAGATTTGAGGCTTTCCTAAAAAAAAAGGTTGACGCACAAGCACTGACTATTGGATGTCCATCCAACGGCTGTCGTGCTTCTTCAATCTCTGCTCTTCCTGCTCCACCGGCTCAAACAAGCGCCGACGGGTCTGCCTGCTCCCTCCTCCCTGCGGCTGGCTGTGCTGCCGCGCAGGCCTCACCGCCCCACCGTACTCCCATCGCTGGCCTAGCCATCCCTCTACTCACCCACACCTGCTGTTATTCTCTGGCGACGGCAGACGAACTAGTAAACCCTCGTACAGTCGTACTCCCCTCCGCGTGGGAAACAACTGCCGAGTCTTCCCTGCCTCCATGTCATTCCCTTCCTAGGCCTCGCCGTCGTCCACCGCCGTGGTGCTCTCGGCGCGGCGTGGTCAATGTGGTCAACGACCGACTTCCATCGGAAGAGTACTGTGCGTGGAGACGCTGACAGCTGGGTCCACGGCCGCAGCAAGGAAGTGCCTCCTATTACGCGCAAAATAATCATTCCTCCACCTGACAGCGGGGACCCACCAGACGGGCCACTGTATTTTGCAAAAAAAACGTTTCCCCCCTGACTGTTGGGACCCACCAGCTACACCTTCGCACGCAAGGAAGTGCGTCCGGGCAAAAAAAACAAAACAATTCGCCCCCGTGACTACTGGGACCCACCAGCTACATCTTCGCACGCAAGGAAGTGCCTGACAGTCGGGAGCCACCTGGTCGAAGCGTACGTAGCGTTGTCATTCTGGTCGCAAATGTGTACGTACATATATACTGGTGGATGTAGAGGCGCGCACGTGTCGTAGTAGAGGCGCGCACGTAGCATGTACACGTACATACAGCGGCTAGGGTGCAAGAAAGAAAATACGGCCACATATGTGTACATACGGGCGGGGTCCCGAACGCCTACTCGCGCATACGTACGGCGAGGGCTCGTTGACATGGCTGGGTCGGAACGGAGAAACAGCGTCGTCGACGTGTTCATGGGGAGGCAACGGAATGCGTCGTGTTCATGGGGAGGCAACGGAATGCGTCGTGTTCATGGGGAGGCAACGGAATGCGTCGTGTTCATCGGGAGGCAACAGAACGCGTGGGAGCCAACCGGCTGGGTCGGAACGGAATGTGTGGTCGTGTTCATCGGGAGGGCTTGGACGGAACAGGCGATGGAAACGAGGCCTGGCGTACCGCACAACGGAGGAAACGGACCTCCTACGTTCGGAATGGGTTCCGATTGATCGGGACGGGTGTGGCGTACCGCAAAACGGAGGAAACGGACCTCCTACGGTCGAAACGGGGGTCCTGTTGATCGGGAGGGGTGTGGCGTACCGCAAAACGGAGAAACGGACCTCCTACGGTCGAAACGGGGGTCCTGTTCATCAGGAGGGGTGTGGCGTACCGCAAAACGGGACTCCACGGGATACTGTTCATCTCCAGCGTCGACCTCCTCCAGCCTCCACAGGCTACCGTCGACCTCCTCCAGCCTCCACGGGCTCCTGTTCATCCAGCCTCCACCGTGCGCTACTCCACCGGCTACTGTTCAACCACCCCTCCATGGGCACCCCTCCACCGTCTACTGTTCATCCAGCCCTCCACACCACGGGGTCCTGTTCAACCACCCCTCCACGGG
>NC_057805.1:348784422-348785338 GCF_018294505.1 Triticum aestivum | reverse complement strand
AGTTAGCAGCAGTAGCGAAGGAATCGCTCGATCGGGTTCAGTTAACAGCCATCGATCGATCGCTCGGGTTCAGTAACGCGTAGCCTGCAGTGCAATCGCTCGGGTTCAGTTAGAGCCCAACGCCTCGCTCGGGTTCAGTTAGAGCCAACGCCTCGCACACACGCGCGTACGTGTACGAGAGAAACGCGCATCGCTCGGCCCCCGACCTCCCACCGTAACCGGGAACTCCCCGAAATTTTCCTCGCCCTCGCTTCTACCACGGTTTTTTCCGTCATGGACGGCCCAAAGAATGTCATGCAGCTGCGTCTCCGGCCCGCCCAGGACGAAAAGCCCATTTTCTGTCATGATTTTTTATCATAGAAGTAGGAGCCCACCACATCTATGATGATACCAGGTTTTGTCACAATTATCGTCATAGAAGTGTCATATGTATGACAGAAAAAAAATTCGTTCGGCCCAAAATGTCACGGATGTGTCTTTTTTTTATAGTGAGACGAGCCACGCGCTTGGAATGCGGAGCTGCTCCGCCCCTTTTATACTTAAGCATTCAGACTGTTGAGATGTAATAAGAAATATCTCCTAGTTTGATTATCAAAGACACAGTTTTACAGTCTCCTAAATGATTGTTGTTCCTTTTTTTATGTGTTCTAAATCCCCCAGTGGGTGCCTTAGCTGCGAATCCGCTTCGCCTAAGTTCCAAAAAAGAAAATCCTGCCGAGTGAAGAGCAAGCCTCTCAGTCGGAGGCTTAGCTGCGAATCCGTTCCGCCTAAGTTTAAAAAATCCTACTAAGTGGTGAGCAAGCCTCTCACTTGGGGGCTTAGCTGCAGTCCAGTACTCGCCTAAGTTTGAAAATCCTGCCGAGTGAAGAGCAAGCCTCTCACTCAAAGGCTTAGCTGCGAATCCGTTTCGCCTAAG
>NC_057805.1:348759322-348783338 GCF_018294505.1 Triticum aestivum | reverse complement strand
GCTTAGCTGCAGTCCAGTACTCGCCTAAGTTTGAAAAATCCCACCGACTGAAGAGCAACCCTCTCACTCGGGGGCTTAGCTGCAGTCCTGTACTTGCCTAAGTTTGAAAAATCCCACTGAGTGAAGAGCAACCCTCTCACTCGGGGGCTTAGCTGCAGCCCAGTACTCGCCTAAGTTTGAAAAATCCCACTGAGTGAAGAGCAACCCTCTCACTCGGGGGCTTAGCTGTAGTCCGGTACTCACCTAAGTACAAAATACGTTCCGAGTGAAGACCGACCTTCTCCTCCGAGCTGCGCCATAAATACAATGTGCGCTCCATCCCAATCCGCAAGGACGACGAGGTGAAGGTCGACTGCGACCTTCTCGACCTTCTCCTTTGAACTGCGCCATAAATACAATGTGCTCTCCGTCCTGATCCGCAAGGACGACGAGGTGCAGGTCGTCTGCCACTTTCCCCTCGGAGCTGCATCACAAACACAAAGACTATTCCGAGTGAAGAAACAAGTTCCACTCGAAGGCAAACACTAGCATATTCAGAGAAAAACCAAGTTCAGATAAATCCTAAAGTTCCAGACCACGGATTAAAGTACTCGGGCATCATGCCCGAAGGAGTTTAACGGTTACAAAATCACTCGGCATTCCGAGGCAAATTTAAGGCAAGGCATAAAGTTTGTTCACTCCGCAGGAGGAGGGCTAGCAGGCTCGACGAACTCGTCCAGGTCGATTCCGCCAGCAATCCGAGTGGCAGCAGCAATGAAGGTTTCCATGAAAGATTGGAAGTCGTGCTTTTTGGTATTGGCAACCTTGATCGCCGCTAGCTTCTCTTCTCACGCTTCCTTGCAGTGGACACGAACCAGAGACAAAGCCACGTCAGCGCCGCATCGAGCAGAAGACTTCTTCCATTCCTGCACTCGACCAGGGACCTCATTGAGTCGAGCCATCAGAGTCTCGAGATCATTTTGGAGCGTCACCCTTGGCCAGAGTGCTGCGTCAATTCGCGACACCGCAACTTTCAGACGAGCAAGGTAGTCGACAACACCAGCGACACGGGATTCCAGTCGGAGCACGTTCATGGCAGCTTCGCCCTTAACAGGGGAGAGGATGGGGTCCAAGCTTGTCTCAACTCGCCCAGTCTCTTCCTCGAAGTTCTGGAAAAATTCTGCACACGCAATAAAACGATGAGTCAACGGCTATATATCGAGTCGACAGCAACAAGTCAGTCGGACAAAGGAAAGTACCTTCAAGCATGGCGAACAACTTCTTGGCAAGACCTCCTAGATAATTCTCCAAGTCATCTCTCTTGCGGGCGATGTCTTCCACTTTGTCAGTCAGGGCTCTCTTGTCCTTCTTCAGACGAGTCGCTTCCTTGTTAGCTTCATCAAGGGCAGTTTTCAGCTTGGCGTTCTCTTCCTCCAGTTCGCCGATTGAAGCTAGCTTCTGGTTGGCGAGTGCAGTTTTCTCTTCGGCTGCTTTCTGCGCGGCTGCGAGGTCCAGATCCTTCTTCGCCAGAGCCTGGTTCATTGTTTCTGAAAGAAATAATGTTCGGTTCAGAAAAAGCAAATAACACCCAGTTCTGGAACAAATCAGTCGACAGGTTTTTCGTACCAGCGGCTTCTTCCTTGGCCTTCTGCAAGTTTGTCTTAGCTAGCTCCAGATCGAGATTGAGCTGAATCTGCTTCTGCTCCAGGTCAGCAAAACGAGCTCCAAGTTCACAGGATTTCTGTAATCAAAGGATGGTCAGTTGACAGATGAAAAGATTGTTTTCTTCAGAGCAATAGAGTGATAAATTCACCAAGTTCTAAGACTACTGCCGAATCAAACATCCAACAGTAGTCTCGGGGACTACACCCAGTGGGTGCACTTAGCGTGCCCCCACTGGTCCAGTTTCCACTTGACATGGTCCGCCCAGGCCGAGTGTAAAAAAAGCAAGAGGAAAGTTGTTCTCAGACCATAGTCGACTGCCCGCAGTCGACTACGGTCTCGGGGACTACACCCAGTGGGTGCACTAAGCGTGCCCCCACTAGTTCAAGTTCCACTTCAGGTGATCCGTTCAGACCGAGTGAGAAGGTTCTGATTCTCAGACCATAGCCGACTGCCCGCAGTCAACTATGGTCTCAGGGACTACACCCAGTGGGTGCACTGAGCGTGCCCCCACTGGTTCAAAGACTCAATCGACACAACCTAGTCGACTCAAGAAGCAAAACTATTCAGCAGTAAACTAAAACACCCAGTGGGTGTACAAATGCAAAATGCAGACTGACGAAAAGATGCACAAGGAAAATTTTCAGGTAGCATATCCGAACAGAACAAGCGACAAGCTAAGGGATCAGTCGGCAGTCAACAACCTGGACGTTGCTCTGGAGAGCTGAACTGGCATCGTAAGCAGCTTGACTAGCCTCCCGAACCACCTTCATCTGCTCCATCATGATGCCTGCTTGGCGTATTGCCTCCTTGGCAGCACCCACTTGGTCCTCCGGGACGTGATGCACAGTGAAGAGTGAAGATGGATCGGCCGGAATCTGTGCAGTCGACGCTGAAGGCTGGGCACTCGACAAGGGTACGACAAAAGTCACAGAAGCCTGGTTGGCATCACCGGTCTCCTGGATCACTGGCTCCGTCACTGGCGTCGACTGAGGCACCTTGCTAGTTGATGTCTTTCTGCTTCTTCTTCCCATGGGCCTCAGCGGCACATCCTCGTCGTCGTCTGGAAGATCAATGACGTTGGGAGGAGCTGCAAAAAGAATCAATCGCCAGAATTCAGCCAACCAGTAAAATGGCTGAGAAAGTAAAGACAAGATCGCAAAAGTCATACTTGGGTTGGAAGTGACCGCGTCTCCCATTTCCTCGTCACCGTCTCTGTAAGCAGAAGTCCCAGAGGTAGCAGCACTACAAGTTTCAAGATTCACTCGGTTAAATCAAGAAGAGAGTCGACAGCTCAGGTCCTTGAGCAAAAAATGAGGACAAGACACTTACGCAGAAGCGACGGGAACATCGATCTTGATCTTGGGCAGGGTCTTCCGAGACTTCGATGCTGCAACTTTGGGCTGCTTTGAAGCCTTTTCACTCGGCGTAGGGGAAGAGGTCCGAGTGCGCTTGGAAGTCTGTCTAGTCGGCAGAGCTACTTTGCCACGGACACTTGCTGGGCCGTGCTTATTCTTGGAACGCCTTTCGTTGCGAGGTGGTGACTCGACTTCTTCGCCACTGCTCGAGTCCTCGCTTTCCTCCTCCTCTTCTCCTCCATCAGACTGCCATTCCATGCTTTCGCCTCCGCTTTCTTCTCCTTCCTGGTACTGCTCTTGCTCCCCGTTCGGCATTGAGTATGTCTCCGTATAGATCTGCGAAGCAAAAGAGATGAACAAAGGATGGCCGACTCAGTAACAATTGCAAGTCAGAATGAAAAACACTCGAAAATAAAGAATGGACCTTGTCTAGTTGGTTGTTGGCGTCGAATGGTAAAACTCTCTGGGACCCCTGGGATTGTCCTTGTTTCCTGTGATGCCTTGCACCCACTGCGCCACCGTGTTCTCATCAACGTCCTCCGGGTGGATCCGAGTGGAATCTTCAATCCCCGAGTACATCCACATCGAGTGATCACAAGCCTGGAGAGGCTGGATACGTCGACTGAGAAATACTCGAGCAAATCCATTCCAGTCACACCCTCATGGATCCGCTGAACTACTCGCTCCATCAACATGGCCACCTCCACCTTCTCTGCTGGAGTCACTTTCAAGGTGGTGGGTTTCTGGACTCGCGCCAAAGAAAAGGCAGGGAGACCAGTCGAGTAACCAGGGGTCGACTTGTCTTTGCAATAAAACCAAGTCAACTGCCACCCTCTAACCGAGTCAGGGAGAGTCATCGCGGGAAAGGCACACTCCCCCCGCATCCGGATGCTTAAGCCCCCACACATCTGGATTACCTGGGTTTTCTCGCCACTCGGGCTAGCTTTTTTCACAGTCTGCGAGCGACATGTGAAGATGTGCTTAAACAGACCCTAGTGCGGTCGGCAGCCCAGGAAATTCTCACACAGAGAGACAAAGGCAGCAAGGTACATGATAGTGTTGGGAGAGAAATGGTGGAGTTGAGCTCCGAAGAAGTTCAGAAAAGCACGAAAAAATGGATGTGGGGGCAAGGAAAAACCACGGTCGACGTGGGTGGCGAGCAAGACGCACTCGCCCTCCTGGGCTGCGGCTCAGTTTCGTCCCCCGGGCCCGCTCTCGGCCAGATCTCGCAAATCATCCAGCTCGATTGTGGACTGGATCCAGTCACCTTGAACCCAGCCGCGCGGCAAGCCGGATCTCGACGACAACCCACTCCTGCCGGTCTTCTACCCCTTCCCCTTCGCCGCTCCCTTCTTTGCGCGTTCCAGCGCCGCCGCCTTGTCCTTCGCCATCGAAGCAAGAGGTGCACGGGCGGGAGACGACATCGGGAACAGAAGCGGCAGCGGTGGAGAAGCAGATGAGGAAGAAGGAGGAATTGGGGCGCACTGTGCAGAATTCCCCAATCCAACGCCTTATATGGAATCGTTTCCGAGTGACTGACCACTGGGCCCGGGCGATCCTGTCAAATCCCGCAACTGGCGCTCGCTCAGTACGTGGCGAAAAAGGTGGCGCGGATATCGAGGCATCCCTGCCTAATCTGCCTCGATTACTGCGGCCTCCTCCGTCCCGCGCGCTTCCCAAAATTTCGAATCCCGCAAGATCCGGGAGCAGCAGAGCAGTTCGTCAGACCGAAGATTTTTTCCATGTCAACACCCGAAGCTTAGCAGCAAAGTTCACTCGACAAACTAAGAATGGATCAAGGCGACTGAAAAAGAAGTTGAAGTCATCGCGTTGTTCATTGATCCCAGCAAGACGTTTCCGAAGCGCAAGAACTGAGTCGGAATTATTTTCAACTCCTTCTCCACTCGAACCCTGAACCATTCAGGGGCTAATGACGATGACATGTACCTAGGGTAGGGTCATAGGCCTGACCTAGACACCCTCCCCAAGGACATTACCCTAAAGTCAGAAGCATTCGAGGGATAACATCATCCACTCGACCAGAAGCATTCCACTCGAAAGATTCAATGTCACACGACCATAGCATTAGTCGCTCGACGACCAGAAGGTCTAAAGCCACTCTGAGCAGCAACTGTCGGGCATTTACTTTGTAGACTTAATGTTCATTCATGTATCTTTATTGCTGGCGTTACCAGTAACGCCCCACCTTTATGTACCTTAAACCCTGTGTAACTGAGGGACAAGGGTTCGCACCCCCTGTAACTCCACACACATAATCCAGTCGACCGCCTCCGGGCATCGAGACGTACGGCTGTTACTTCCATCGTGAAGGGCCTGAACTCGTAAACCTTGTGTGTACAACTTCACCATAGCTGGTATCTTGCCTCCTCATACCTACCCCCCATTCTACTGTCAGCCTTAGAACCACGACAGGGACCGCAACCCACCAGGGCGCGCCTGGGGGTCCTGGCGCGCCCAGGTGGGTTGTGCCCACCTGGTGCATCTCCCTCTGATATTATTTGCACTAGAAATTCAGAAATATTCAAAAAATCATATTAAATTTTCAGAGCATTCTGAGAACTTTATTTTTGGGTCATTTTTGTTGCACGGGAAATTCAGAAAACGGACAAAACATGGCATTTTATTTTATTTAACTAATAAAAACAGAAAACAAAAAGTAAGGACAAAAGCTAGTGCTTACTAAATTCATCAACTTCATACCGCTCAAAAATGATTCATTAATAAGGTTGATCAGGTCTTATTAACAACCACTTTCGATTAGCATGAAACCGAAGAACTTTCGTAAATCACTAAGTTACCTCAACGGGGATGTGAATATCCCCAACAATAAGCATTTCATATTTCTTTTTAACAGTAGGTAGATGTAGATGAAAACTTCCAATAGTGATTGTCGGAGATTTTTCAATAACATTAATACCATTCACTTGGAATTGTTTCTTCGAAAAGTGCACCATATGCTCATCACCATTGATATGAAAAGTGACCTTGCTTTAATTGCAATCAATAACAGCCCCTGCAATATTAAAGAAGGGTCTACCAAGGATAATTGACATGTTGCCGTCCTCGGGCATCTCAAGTATAACAAAGTCAGTCAAAATAGTAACATTAGCAACAACAACAGGCACATCCTCACAAATACCAATAGGTATCGCAGTTGATTTGTCAGCCATTTGCAAAGGTATTTCAGTAGGTGTGAGTTTATTCAAATCAAGTCTTTTATATAAAGAGAAAGGCATAACACTAACACCAGCTCCTAAATCACACAAAGCAATTTTCACACAATTCTTTTTGATAGAGCAAGGTATAGTTGGTGTTCCCGGATCTCCAAGTTTTTTAGGTACTCCACCTTTAAAAGTATAATTAGCAAGCATAGTGGAGATTTCAGTTTCCGGTATTTTTCTCTTATTTGTGATGATATCTTTCATATACTTTGCATAAGGAGGCATTTTCAATATGTAAGTCAAGCGAGTACGCAAAAAGACTGGCCTCAGCATTTCAGCAAAGCGTTTAAATTCTTCATCATCTTTCTTTTTAGTTGACTTGGGTGGAAAAGGTATAGGTTTTTGAACCCACGGTTCTCTTTCCTTACCGTGTTTTCTAGCAATGAAGTCTCTTTTATCATACCTTTTATTCTTAGGTTGTGGGTTATCAAGATCAACAGGTGGTTCTATCTCAACATCATTGTCTGGTTCTTTATTATTTGGTTGAGAGTCTTCATGAACCTCATAATTATATTTTTCATTATCACTAGGTGAGTGTTCATTACCTGATTGAGTTTCAGCATCAGAGATAGAAGTTTCATTATCATTATCAGGAGGTTTTGCTATTTCAGGTTCACTAGCAGCATGCAAAGTCCTATCATTTTCCTTTTTCTTTTTCTTTCTAGAAGGACTAGGTGCATCAATGTTATTTATTTGTGAGTCTTGTTCAATTCTTTTTGGGTGTCCCTCAGGATAAAGTGGTTCCTGAGTCATTTTACCTCCTCTAGTTGCAACTCTAACAGCAAAGTCATGCATATTATGATTCATTTCATCAAGCAACTCTTTATGAGATTTAGCAACTTGTTCTAACTGAGTTTGTACCATAGAAGCATGCTTTCCAACACCTCTAACATCATTTGAGATTCTAAATAACAAGTCACTCAAGCGAGCAATCATATCAGAATTGTATTTCAATTGTTTCATAACATTTGCATTGAAGTGATCTTGTTTTCTAATATAGTTTTCAAACATATAAAGGCATTGGCTAGGGTGCATATTGTGAGGATTGTCATTATCATTGAACTTCATTAAAGAATTTACCCCTACCACCTTAGGCAGTGGTGGTGTATTAAGCCCATGTATTTCTTCAATAGGAGGTAAATTTTTAACATCCTCAGCTTTAATACCTTTTTCCTTCATAGATTCCTTTGCCTCTTGCATTTCTTCAGGACTGAGATATAATATACCACTCTTCTTCGGAGTGGGTTTAGCCGGTGGTTCAGAAAGAATCCAAACATCATAATTTTTTAATATGTTATTCAATAATTCTTCAGCTTGTCCAACAATTCGTTCCCAGAAAACACAACCAGCACAACTATCTAGGAAATCCCTAGAAGCATCGGTCAGTCCATTATAGAAGATATCAAGTATTTCATTTTTCTTAAGAGGATGATCAGAAGCATTAAGTAATTGGCAAAGCCTCCCCCAAGCTTGTGGGAGACTCTCTTCTTTAGTTTGCACAAGGTTAAATATTTCCTGCAAGGCAGCTTGTTTCTTATGGGTAGGAAAATATTTTTCAGAGAAGTAATAAATCATATCCTGGGGACTACACACACAACTAGGAGTAAGAGTATTGTACCAAGCTTTAGCATCACCCTTTAATGAGAATGTAAATAATTTGAGAATAAAGTAGTAGCAAGTTTTCTCATCATGAGTAAAAAGGGTGGCTATGTCATTCAACTTAGTAAGATGTGCCACAACAGTTTCAGTTTCATAACCATGGAAAGGATCAGATTCAACCAAAGTAATTAACTCTGGGTCGACAGAGAATTCATAATCCTTATCATCAATAAAGATAGGTGAAGTAGCAAACTTAGGATCACATTTCATTCTAGCATTCAAAGATTTTTCTTTATACTTGCATAATAATTTCTCTAGATCATATCTATCCCTACAAGCAAGAATATCTCTAGTTGTCTCCTCATTCATAACACAACCTTCCGGTACCTTAGGCAATTCATATCTCGGAAGGCTAGTTCTAGCAGGTGTTTCAGGAGTTTCAATTTCAAGCTCCTCATCAGATTCAACAACATCATGTTGTATGACTCTAGCAATTTGTTCATCAAGAAATTCACCAAGTGGCACATCATCATTATCAAGCAAGGTACTAGCATCATCATAAGCATCATTCATAGTAGAAGTAGCATCATCAATAACTTGCGACATATTAGAATTGATAGCATGTGGTTGTGTTGCAAGTTTACTTATAACAGAAGGTGAATCTAAAGCAGAACTGGATGGCAGTTCCTTACCTCCCCTCGTCTTTGAGGGAAATATCTTAGTCTTAGCATCCTTCAGATTCTTCATAGTGATAAATTGATAATAATCCCAACTGACTCAACAAATATAGCTATGCTCCCCGGCAATGGCGCTAGAAAAAGGTCTTGATAACCCACAAGTATAGGGGATCGCAACAGTTTTCGAGGGTAGAGTATTCAACCCAAATTTATAGATTCGATATAAGGGGAGCCAAAGAATATTTGAAGGTATTAGCAGTTGACTTGTCAATTCAACCACACCTGGAGATTAATTATCTGCAGCAAGTAATCAGTAGCAAAGTAATATGAAAGTTTTGGTAGTAGTGACAGCAGTAACAATAACGGTAATAGTGATAGCAATAATTTTGTAGCAAGTGTAACAGTGATGATAGCAGTAGTAACTTAGCAGAAACAATATAAGATAAATTCGTAGGCATTGGATCGGTGATTGTTGGATGATATTCATCATGAGACAGTTATAACCTAGGGCGATACGGCACTAGCTCTAGTTCGTCAATATAATGTAGGCATGTATTCTGTAAATAGTCATACGTGCTTATGGAAAGAACTTGCATGACATCTTTTGTCCTACCCTCCCGTGGCAGCGGGGTCCATATTGAAAACTAAGGGATATTAAGGCCTCCTTTTAATAGAGAACCGGAACAAAGCATTAACACATAGTGAATACTTGAACTCCTCAAACTACGGTCATCACCAGGAGAAGTCCCGGTTTCTGTCACTCCGGGGTTGCCGGATCATAACATGTAGTAGGTGACTATAACTTGCAAGATCGGATCTAGAACATGGATATAATGATGATAACATAAATGGTTCAGGTCTGAGTTCATGGCACCCGGGCCCAAAGTGACAAGCATTAAGCATGACAAAGTCATAGCAACATCAATCTTAGAACATAGTGGATACTAGGGATCAAGCCTAACAAAACTAACTCGATTACATGATGAATCTCATCCAACTCCTCACCGACCAGCAAGCCTATGAAGGAATTACTCACTCCCGGTGGGGACCATCATGGAATTGGCGATGGAGAAGGGTTGGTGATGATGAGGAATGAAGATCCCCCTCTCCAGAGCCCCAAACGGACTCCAGATCTGGCCTCCCGATGAAGAACAGGAGGTGACGGCGGCTCCGTCTCGTGGATCGCCATAATTATTTCTCCCCTATTTTTTCTGGAAAAATAGGATTTTATAGCGTCAGTTTTAGGGTCCGCGGGGCCACCAGGTGGGGATGCTACCTCTTGAGCTTGCGTTGATTTTTCCCTTGAAGAGGCAAGGGTGATGCAAAGTAGCGTAAGTATTTCCCTCAGTTTTTGAGAACCAAGGTATCAATCCAGTAGGAGACTACACGCAAGTCGCATCGTACCTACACAAACAAATAAGAACCTTGCAACCAACGCGATAAAGGGGTTGTCAATCCCTTCACGGGCACTTGCAAAAGTGAGATCTGATAGAGATAATAAGATAAATATTTTTGGTATTTTTATGATAAACAATGAAAGTAAAGATTGCAAAGTAAAATAGATTGGAAACTTATATAATGGAGAATAGACCCGGGGGCCATAGGTTTCACTAGTGGCTTCTCTCAAGATAGCATAAGTATTACGGTGAGTGAACAAATTACTGTCGAGCAATTGATAGAAAAGTGCATAGTTATGAGAATATCTAGGCATGATCATGTATATAGGCATCACGTCCGCGACAAGTAGACCGAAACGATTCTGCATCTACTACTATTACTCCGCACATCGACCGCTATCCAGCATGCATCTAGAGTATTAAGTTCATAAGAACAGAGTAATGCATTAGGCAAGATGACATAATGTAGAGGGATAAACTCAAGCAATATGATATAAACCCCATCTTTTTACCCTCAATGGCAACAATACAATACGTGTCGTTTCCCTTTCTGTCACTGGGATCGAACAACACAAGATTGGACCCACAGCTAAGCACTTCTCCCATTGCAAGAAAGATCAATCTAGTAGGCCAAACCAAACTGATAATTTGAAGAGACTTGCAAACATAACAAATCATACATAAAAGAATTCAGAGGAGATTCAAATATTGTTCATAGATAATCTTGATCATAAACCCACAATTCATCGGATCTCAACAAACACACCGCAAAAAGAAATTACATCGAATAGGTCTCCAAGAAGATCGAGGAGAACTTTGTATTGAGATCCAAAGAGAGAGAAGAAGCCATCTAGCTAATAACTATGGACCCGAAGGTCTGTGGTAAACTACTCACACATCATCGGAGAGGCTATGGTGTTGATGTAGAAGCCCTCCATGATCGATTCCCCCTCCGGCGGAACGCCGGAAAAGGCCCCAAGATGGGATCTCACGGGTACAGAAGGTTGCGGCGGTGTAAATAGGGTTTCGTGGTGCTCCTGGATGTTTTCGGGGTATATGGGTATATATAGGAGGAAGAAGTAGGTCGGTGGAGCTGCAAGGGGCCCACGAGGGTGGGGGGCGCGCCCAGGGGGGCAGACGCGCCTCCCTGCCTTGTGGCCTCCTTGCTTCTTTCTTGACATCCACTCCAAGTCCCCTGGATCACGTTTGTTCCAAAAATAACTCTCCCGAAGGTTTCATTCCGTTTGGACTCCGTTTGATATTCCTTTTCTGCGAAACACTGAAATAGGCTAAAAAACAACAATTTGTACTGGGCCTTCGGTTAATAGGTTAGTCCCAAAAATAATATAAAAGTGTATAATAAAGCCCATTAAACATCCAAAACAGATAATATAATAGCATGGAACAATCAAAAATTATAGATACGTTGGAGATGTATCAAGCATCCCCAAGCTTAATTCCTGCTCGCCCTCAAGTAGGTAAATGATAAAAACAGAATTTTTGATGTGGAATGCTACCTAGCATATTTCTCAATGTATTTTTCTTTATTGTGGCAAGAATGTTCAGATCCGAAAGATTCAAAACAAAAGTTTAATATTGACTTGAAAATAATAATACTTCAAGCATACTAACAAAGCAATCATGTCTTCTCAAAATAACATGGCCAAAGAAAGTTATCCCTACAAAATCATATAGTCCGGCTATGCTCTATCTTCATCGCACAAAGTATTTAATCATGCACAACCCCGATAACAAGCCAAGCAATTGTTTCATACTTTTGACGTTCTCAAACCTTTTCAATCTCCACGCAATACATGAGCGTGAGCCATGGACATAGCACTATATGTGGAATAGAATGGTGGTTGTGGAGAAGACAAAAAAGGAGAAGATAGTCTCACATCAACTAGGCATATCAACGGGCTATGGAGATGCCCATCAATAGATATCAATGTGAGTGAGTAGGGATTGCCATGCAACGGATGCACTAGAGCTATAAGTGTATGAAAGCTCAACAAAAGAAACTAAGTGGGTGTGCATTTTGAGGAAGACCTAGGGCATTTTGAGGAAGCCCATCATTGGAATATACAAGCCAAGTTCTATAATGAAAAATTCCCACTAGTATATGAAAGTGACAACATAGGAGACTCTCTCTCATGAAGATCATGGTGCTACTTTGAAGCACAAGTGTGGTAAAAGGATAGTAACATTGCCCTTCTCTCTTTTTCTCTCATTTTTTTATTTGGGCCTTTTTCTCTTTTTTTATGGCCTCTTTTTCTCTCTCTTTTTTTTTCTTTTTTTCGTCCGGAGTCTCATCCCGACTTGTGGGGGGATCATAGTCTCCATCATCCTTTCCTCACTTGGGACAATGCTCTAATAATGATGATCATCACACTTTTATTTACTTACAAATCAAGAATTACAACTCGATACTTAGAACAAAATATGACTCTATGTGAATGCCTCCGGCGGTGTACCGGGATATGCAATGAATCAAGAGTGACATGTATGAAAGAATTATAAAGGTGGCTTTGCCACAAATACGATGTCAACTACATGATCATGCAAAGCAATATGACAATGATGAAGCGTGTCATAATAAACGGAACGGTGGTAAGTTGCATGGCAATATATCTCAAAATGGCTATGGAAATGCCATAATAGGTAGGTATGGTGGCTATTTTGAGGAATGCATATGGTGGGTGTATGATACCGGCGAAAGGTGCGCGACATTAGAGAGGCTAGCAATGGTGGAAGGGTGAGAGTGCGTATAATCCATGGACTCAACATTAGTCATAAAGAACTCACATACTTATTGCAAAAATCTATTAGTTATCGAACGAAGTACTACGCGCATGCTCCTAGGGGGATATATTGGTAGGAAAAGACCATCGATCGTTCCCGACCACCACTCATAAGGAAGACAATAAATAAATAAATCATGCTCCGACTTCATCACATAACGGTTCACCATACGTGCATGCTACGGGAATCACAAACTTTAGAACAAGTATTTCTCAAATTCACAACTACTCAACTAGCATGACTCTAATATCACCATCTTCATCTCTCAAAACAATTATCAAGTATCAAACTTCTCATAGTATTCGATGCACTTTATATGATAGTTTTTATTATACCTATCTTGGATGTTCATCATATTAGGACTAATTTTATAGCCAAAGCAAACTACCATGCTGTTCTAAAAGAATATCAAAATAATATAAGTGAAGCATGAGAGATCAATTATTTCTATAAAATAAAACCACCACCGTGCTCTAAAAGATATAAGTGAAGCACTAGAGCAAAATTATCTAGCTCAAAAGATATAAGTGAAGCACATAGAGTATTCTAATAAATTCCGATTCATGTGTGTCTCTCCCAAAAGGTGTGTACAGAAAGGATGATTGTGGTAAACTAAAAGCAAAGACTCAAATCATACAAGACGCTCCAAGCAAAACACATATCATGTGGTGAATAAAAATATAGCCTCAAGTAAAGTTACCGATAGACGAAGACGAAAGAGGGGATGCCTTCCGGAGCATCCCCAAGCTTAGGATTTTGGTTGTCCTTGAATTTTACCTTGGGGTGCCTTGGTCATCCCCAAGCTTAGGCTCTTGCCACTCCTCATTCCATAATCCATCAAATCTTTACCCACAACTTGAAAACTTCACAACACAAAACTCAATAGAAAATCTCATGAGCTCCGTTAGCGCAATAAAACAAACCACCACTTTAAGTTACTGTAATGAACTCATTCTTTATTTATATTGGTGTTAAACCTACTGTATTCCAACTTCTCTATGGTTCATAACCTCCGATACTAGCCATAGATTCATCAAAATAAGCAAACAACACACGAAAACAGAATCTGTCAAAAACAGAACAGTCTGTAGTAATCTGTATCAAACGCAAACTTTATGTAACTCACAAATTCTACCAAAATAGGACGACCTAGATAATTTGTTTATTGATCTACTTCAATTGGAATCAGTATTTTATCACGTTCTGGTGATTTTTAACAATTGTTTTTGTGAGCAGAAAGTTTCTGACTTTTTCAGCAAGATCAAATAACTATCATCCAAGAAGATCCTATAGGTTTTACTTGGCACAAACACTAATTAAACATAAAACCACATCTAACCAGAGGTTAGATCAATTATTTATTACTAAACAGAAATAAAAAGCAAGAAACAAAAATAAAATTGGGTTGCCTCCCAACAAGCGCTATCATTTAACGCCCCTAGCTAGGCATTGATAATTTTAATGATGCTCACATGAAAGATAGCAATTGAAACATAAAGAGAGCATCGTGAAGCATGTGAAAAACACATATAAGTCTAACATACTTCCTATGCATAGGCATCTTATAGGAAAATAAATTATCAAGGCAAGCAAATCCTAGCATATGCAAGGAAGAAGAAAGAGTCTATAGCAATCTCAACATCACGACAGGTAATTTAGTAAGATAAAACTTCTACAACCATATTTTCCTCTCTCATACTAATTACATGTAGGATCATAGGCAAATTCAACAAAATAGCTATCACATAACATATTCTCTAGATGATCGACATGCATGCGAAGTTGAAACTCTTCCAAAATAGTGGGATTATCATTAACTAAAGTCATGACCTCTCGAAACCCACTTTTATCAAAAATACCATAAGATTGAACATTCTCCAAATATGTGGGATCTAAAGTTGACACTCTTCCAAACCCACTTTCAATATTATTGCAAACACTATTATCAATCTCATATTCATCATGGGGCTTAAATAAATTTTCAAGATCATAAGAAGAATCACCCCAATCATGATCATTGCAACAAGTAGTAGACATAGCAAATCTAGCATCCCCAAGCTTAGGGTTTTGCATATTATTAGCACAATTGACATCAAGATAATTTATAGTAAAATCATTGAATCATGCTTTTTATTCAAGGAGCTATCGTGAATCTCTTCATAAATTTCTTCATCACAATTTTCAGATTCACGAATTTCAAGCAAAACCTCATAAAGATAATCTAGTGCACTCAAATCACTAGAAATTGGTTCATCATAATTGGATCTCTTAAAAATATTAGCAAGGGGATGAGGATCCATAAACTTTTAGCAAGCGAGATGCAAGCAAAAAGAAGGCACATGGTAACACAAGATCGAACGGAAGGAGGGCGAAGAAAAGGCAAAGATGAAGTGGGGGAGAGGAAAACGAGAGGTAAATGGCAAATAATGTAATGCGAGGGATAAGAGTTTGTGATGGGTACTTGGTATGTCTTGTCTTGACTTGACTTGGCGTAGATCTCCCCGGCAATAGTGCCAGAAATCCTTCTTGCTACCTCTTGAGCTTGCGTTGGTTTTTCCCTTGAAGAGGAAAGGGTGATGCAGCAAAGTAGCGTAAGTATTTCCCTCAGTTTTTGAGAACCAATGTATCAATCCAGTAGGAGACTACACGCAAGTTGCCTCGTACCTACACAAACAAATAAGAACCTTGCAACCAACGCGATAAAGGGGTTGTCAATCCCTTCACGACCACTTGCAAAAGTGAGATCTGATAGAGATAATACGATAAATATTTTTGGTATTTTTATGATAAACATTAAAAGTCAAGATTGCAAAGTAAAATAGATTGTAAACTTATATAATGGAGAATAGACCCGGGGGCCATAGGTTTCACCAGTGGCTTCTCTCAAGATAGCATAAGTATTACGGTGGGTGAACAAATTACCGTCGAGCAATTGATAGAAAAGTGCATAGTTATGAGAATATCTAGGCATGATCATGTATATAGGCATCACGTCCGCGACAAGTAGACCGAAACGATTCTGCATCTACTACTATTACTCCACACATCGACCGCTATCCAGCATGCATCTGGAGTATTAAGTTCATAAGAACAGAGTAATGCATTAGGCAAGATGACATGATGTAGAGGGATAAACTCAAGCAATATGATATAAACCCCATCTTTTTACCCTCGATGGCAACAATACAATACGTGTCGTTTCCCTTTCTATCACTGGGATCGAGCACCGCAAGATTGAACCTAAAGCAAAGCACTTCTCCCATTGCAAGAAAGATCAATCTAGTAGGCCAAACCAAACTGATAATTCGAAGAGACTTGCAAAGATAACAAATCATACATAAAAGAATTCAGAGGAGATTCAAATATTGTTCATAGATAATCTTGATCATAAACCCACAATTCATCGGATCTCGACAAACACACCGCAAAAAGAATTACATCGAATAGATCTCCAAGAAGATCGAGGAGAACTTTGTATTGAGATCCAAAGAGAGAGAAGAAGCCATCTAGCTAATAACTATGGACCCGAAGGTCTATGGTAAACTACTCACACATCATCAGAGAGGCTATGGTATTGATGTAGAAGCCCTCCATGATCGATTCCCCCTCCGGCGGAGCGCCGGAAAAGGCCCCAAGATGGGATCTCACGGGTACAGAAGGTTGCGGCGGTGGAAATAGGGTTTCGTGGTCCTCCTGGATGTTTTCGGGGTATATGGGTATATATAGGAGGAAGAAGTAGGTCGGTGGAGCTGCCAGGGGCCCACGAGGGTGGGGGCGCGCCCAGGGGGGCAGGCGCGCCTCCCTGCCTCGTGGCCTCCTCGCTTCTTTCTTGACGTCCACTCCAAGTCCCCTGGATCACGTTTGTTCCAAAAATAACTCTCCCAAAGGTTTCATTCCGTTTGGACTCCATTTGATATTCCTTTTCTGCAAAACACTGAAATAGGCAAAAAACAACAATTTGCACTGGGCCTTTGGTTAATAGGTTAGTCCCAAAAATAATATAAAAGTGTATAATAAAGCCCATTAAACATCCAAAATAGATAATATAATAGCATGGAACAATAAAAAATTATAGATACGTTGGAGACGTATCAGGGGACAACCCACGTGGGCGCGCCAGCAGAGGGGGTGCGCCTTGATGGGTTGTGCCCACCCAAGTGCCCCTCTCCGGCAGGTCTTGGCTCCAGAAATTCTTATTTATTATATAAAAATTCCTCGCGAAGTTTTGTTCCATTCCGAGAACTTTTATTTCTGCACAAAAACAACACCATGGTAGTTCTGCTGAAAACAGCGTCAGTCTGGGGTTAGTTTCATTCAAATCATGCAAATTAGAGTCCAAAACAAAAGGAAAAGTGTTAGGAAAAGTAGATATGTTGGAGACGTATCAAGCTTGCTGCTATAGAACTTATGGAAGAACGTGGGCCTCTTGATCCTGACATTCTAGACAAGCGTGCTACATTGAGTGGTGAGTTGCAACAGCTCATGGTTAATGAGGAGCTATTGTGGCTCCAGCAATCCCATGAGACATGGTTGTTGAAAGGAGACTAGAACACTGCCTTTTTCCATAGGATTGCCAATGGAAAGAAAAGAAAGAATACCATCCACTCCTTTTCATATGGTGATACTGTGATTGAGGGGATATATAACTTACTCAGACACGCTACAGGATTCTACAAAGAACTCTTCGGACAAGCTCCGGGGAACAGTTTTCATCAAGATCCAAAAACCCGGGGGGATGATGAAAAGCTAACAGCTGATGACAATGAAATTTTGACTAGACCTTTTAGTGAGGAAGAGGTTAAGAATGCCTTATTCTCCATGGACAGCAATAGAGCCCCTGGTCCGGACAATATTCCACCAGAATTCTACCGATTTTGTTGGGATATTATCAAATAGGATATTATGAACCTGTTTGTGGCATTTCATGAAGGCTCCCTAGATGTAGATGCCTAGAAAAATGATTTGTTTAAAGGGCTGGCAGCAGACCTCATTCCCAATGGGATTGCTGTTTTACAATACGCAGATGACACGGTTCTCTGCATTGAGGATGATATTGAAAAAGCGATTAATCTTAAGCTTTTGCTATATTTGTTCGAACTTATGTCTGGTTTGAAAATTAACTTCCTAAAAAGTGAGGTGCTATGTGTGGGAGGGGACGACACTGTCCTTCAAAAGTATGCTGATCTGTTTGGGTGCCAGATAGGGCACTTTCCTATAAAATACCTAGGAGTGCCGGTTAGTTACTCCTCTCTGAGGAACTCTGACTGGGAGTATGTTGTTGTTCGATATCTTAAATGTTGTGACTCCTGGATTGGCAACTCTGCCTCTTCTGGTGGGAGATTAACCCTGTTGAATTCATCCCTTTCGAGCATCGCATACTACTATATGTCGATGTTCCTGCTTTCTAAAATTTTTATCGAGAGACTCGATAAATATCGCCGCAAGTTTTTTTGGTGTGGTGGGATGGGTAAGAAACGCTACTATCTGGTTAAATGGACAAGGGTGTGTCGGTCTAAGAACAAAGGGGGGCTGGGTGTGAAAGATCTTCATAAACAGAATATCTCTCTCTTAGCTAAATGGTGGTGGAAACTGGATACAGGGGAGGGGCTTTGGCAAGATGTGGTGAGAGCGAAATATCTTAAGAACAACTCTGTAGCCAACGTTAAAGCAAAATTTCATGACTCCCCTGTTTGGAAAGCTTTCCTCAAAGTAAAGGAGGTGTATATGGCCGGGAGGAAAGTGATTGTCAATAATGGCAACATTGCTAGGGTGTGGCATGACCCCATTGGCACTCATCCACCTTTGGGTGTTACTTATCCGGACCTGTTTAGTATTGCTAATTATCAAGATGACACTGTTGCCCAATTTAGGAACCGTGTTGGTGGGGAAATGTTCAGACGCAGGCTGAATGTAGACCTGAGTCGTCAGTTTGAGGGGGTCAAGAATGTGGTTGACAAAATCGATACTTCGGCTGGTCAAGATGAAATTGTGTGGGCTGCTAGACTCAAAGGCAAATATACAACTAAGTCTATGTATTCTTATCTGGAGAAAGATCTGGCTGGTTGTGACTATCGATGGATTTGGAAGGCTAAACCGCCTGTCAAAATCCAGATTTTCCTATGGCAACTTTTCTAGGATGCTGTTCTAACCAGAGATGTTATGAAGCGACGAAACTGGGCTGGCAATCCCCGTTGCTCTTTTTGTGACTGTAGAGAAACCTATTTGCACCTGTTCTTCCTCTGTCCTGTGGCAAGGATAGCCTGGCGCACGGTAGGAGCGCTGCTTGGGACTGATTTATGTCCCAACAATCTATGCCAGTTTTATTCTTGGTGCTATGCCTTTCTTCCTCAAGGGGAGCGATACTTTACAATGGGGCTAGCAGCCGTATGCTGGGCTATTTGGAATCGTAAAAACCAGGCTACTTTTGAATTCAAGAAACTGTCATCTTCTTTTGAGATTGTCTTCACTGCTTGTATGCATTTATCTTACTGGGCAGGACTCTTGAAGGGCGAAAGGCGAACGGAGCTGGAGCGTCGTGCAATGATTCTGCAGGAGAATCCTAAAGAAATGATGAGGCTCTGCGCGACTGCATACGTTGGCGACACTGTGGAGTGATCGGCCAAGATACCAAGCTATCTGTGTTGAGTATAATGTTTATTAGGAAAGATGAGATAGACTGGGATTTTTTCTGACTTGTCTTGTACTCCAAGGAGATGATTGTACTCCTATATATATATGCCACGAGGCTCAAGCAATACAACGAACTATTCCACCAATCTCTCTCCCTTCTAACATGGTATCAGTTTCCGGGTTCTAAACTCAAGCCGCCGCCGCTTCCGCACCCGCGCGCCGCCCCAGGGAGGTTGGCCTTCATGACCGCCGCCGGGGGCCGCGCGGCCCGTACCTAGGGTTCGTCAGCCGGCCGTGTTGGCCGGCTGCCCTATAGAGTCTTTTTCCCGAGCCCTTGCTCCAGGTTTTTTCGCTCTCTCGCCGGTCGTTTTTATCGGCGTTTTTCTTTTTGGTTTTCTAATCTAATCTTGATCGGTTTGCGTCGCCCGCCGCTGCCGTCGACCCCCGTGCGCCTCTACTCCGACCCCGGCGCGACCAGCCGGCCTCTCCTCCGACCCAGCGGCCACGCGCGCCGAGGCGGCCCGTCCAGGCCAGCCGCCGTGTGCGCGTCGGTCCGCCCGTCGCCCTGCGCCGGCCATCACCACCCTGCTCCAGCCGGGACACCTTCATCGCCCCGATCCGGCAGCCCCGCGCCATGCGACGGCCAATCATAGCCGTCACTTGCGCGCTGGCCCGCCCATCGATCCACGTCACCCGCCTCCGTCGTGTCTGCATGGCAGCCCGGCGGTCTACCTCACCGGCCTCGTCCTCGACTGAGTCAGGCTGACTGCGTCAGACTCGTCGGCTACCTCAGCTCGGGCCCCGCTGCTACATTGGTCGCTTGGGCCTCGCTGCCCGGGCGCCGGCGCTGCTTTGGCAGCCCGGGTGCCGGTGCTGACAAGCTCATCCGCACGACGTCCCACGCCGTCCGTCGTCGCCGGCCTCATCCTGGACTCCGCCGCCGCCACTCCTCCACCAAGCGGCGTCCCTGACCTCGTGCGCGATCGGCTTGATCACCCGCTCGCCGCGGCGATCCGCCTTCCCTACGCCGCGCGACCGACCTAGCCCGTTGGTGACGCGTGCCTCCCTGGGTCCCGTGAAGATCGTCCTGAGTATCGCGCGCCTCACCGCCGATCGAGCATCGGCTGCCGCTGCTACGCCCCATCGGGCCGCAGTGCCGCCGTCCCGTGGTTCTCCTCGCGGCTGCATTGACTCATGCATCACCGCTGCGTCGCCCCTTCGGGCTGTAGTGCCGCGCTACGCGGTCCCCGCCGCCGCCCCGAGGTCGTCCCCGCGGCTACACCGACACGCGAACCGCCGTTGCGTCGCCCCTTCGGGCCGCAGCGTCGCGGCCCGCGGTCCCCGCCGCCCCGAGGTCTTCCCGCCGTCGCCCCGACCCGCCTGCCGCCGCTGCGTCGCCCCTTCAGACCATAGCGCCGCGGCCTGCGGTCCACTCCGCCCGTCACCGCGCGTCGTCCTCCCGTGGTATGCGCCGCGCCGTCTCCCTTGTCGCGGGAACGCCACCGTCCGCGCCGGTCTTCGTCACGCTGTCAGGGTTCTTCGCCTACATCGAGCACCGCCGCCGCACTCCTAACCTAGCCGCCGCCGCCACTCTTCTTTGGCCGCCGCCGCCGCTACCTCCGTAGCCGCCGCCGCCGCTCGTCCACCCCCTTCGTCTTCGTCCAGCACCAGCCCGTTCCCAGCGTCGCCGTCATATACCCCGACCACTTCGTCTACTCCGACCATCGTTGGTGACATCGGCTCCGCGCCGATGGACGCCGCAATCGTCGTCGAGTTCTTCTCTGCTGGACCCTCCGACTTCTCCGACATGGCGTACAGCTCATGCAGGTCCCTCGTCTACGCATGTCCGGTGCTGGCAACACCGATGCGTGCCTTCATCCACGACGTGTCCCCGGGCCTGGCAAGCCTGATCGGCGCTTTGTCAACTTCGTCTTCATCCGTCTACGCATGCCCGGTGCTGGCAACACCGGTGCATGCCTTCGTCCACGATGTGTCCCCGGGCTTGGCAAACCCGCCGCGACGCGTCGTCAACAACTTTTTCTTCCCGGCGCACTCCTACTTCGACATCACTGCGCCCATGCTAACTCGGCGCCCTCTTGCGCCCGTGGCTCCACGGCGACTTCCTCGACACCGGCCACCCCGACTCAACATCGACCACAACATTCTTCGCACGACTACCTCGACCACGACCCCACCACCCAAGCTCTTGGCTACATCGACAAACGGCACAAAGGGCTACCGCCTTGCTTGAGCAACCTCGTCGGTTTCCACTCCAGCCACGTCTTCTGCGATGCATCGACCGTTACGACTGTGCGGGGGGTGTCCGTCGGCTTGCCTTCGGACTCTTCTCCAGTCTCACCGTGTGCGTCGCTACCGTTGTGACTGCGGGGGGATGTTGAGTATAATGTTTATTAGGAAAGACGAGATAGACTAGGATTTGTTCTGGCTTGTCTTGTACTCCAAGGAGATGATTGTACTCCTATATATATATGCCACGAGGCTCAAGCAATACAACGAACTATTCCACCAATCTCTCTCCCTTCTAACAATCTGGAGTACTTTGCGGTGTTCATTTTGGTGTAAATCTGCATCTCTGTGTTGCCTCTGCGTAGGCTGCAATGTGGTCTGAACTTGAGTCTGGTTGGTGCGTGTTGATGGTGCTTCAGGGTTTTTGCCTCGTAGTGGGCGTTTCGATTGCGAGCGCTCATAGCGGGTTTCCCTGAAGTGCCTGAACTCGCTTTTTCCCTTTCCCTTGTCGCGTGAACTAGTATTTAGCTGTATTTCCGTTATATCTTTAATGGAAAGGGGATCAGCCCGGTTCAAAAAAAAAATCATCGTGTGCATGCACGAAAAATAAGTTTACACGCCGATCATGATCGGGTCAGCTCCGCTTGTTCCTGCTCCCCAGCAGGAGTGTGACGTAGAAGAGGATGCGGAACAGGAACCCCCAGGCGAGGGTGGCCCAAAGGCAGCCCCACTTGCCCAGCTGGTCCACGGCCTGCTTGGCCAGTATGTCCGTCCCCGTGGTGATGCAGGAGCTGCTGTTGAAGTCGATTCGCATGGACTTGCTCATCGCGTTGAGCACCGTCACCTGGGTCGCCACCGGCAGCTTCCCCATGGGCGTCCCGTCGAACATCTGCACCCCTCGCATGAAGCACTTGCCGGGGTCGGCGCCGAACTCGTTCTGCATCACCGCCTCGTACGGGTACTTGATCAGCGACAGGTAGTGGAACCATATCCAGTAGCCCGGGATGCGGTCGCGCGTCACGAAGAAGCCGCTGAAGAGCAGGAAGTAGGCCAGCACCGCCACCACCACCGTGTACCCGATGATCACGTGCGGCACCACGCCGGAGAGGAACGTCACGAAGCCGCTCCCCGCCCAGAAGGAGGCCAGCACGATGAGCGCGAAGAAGACGAACCCCTCTGCGCCCCCCGCCAGCCCCACCGCGAAGAAGGTGATGCCGGTGAAGGCGAGCGAGAGGATCACCAGCGGCCGGAAGGCCACGATGGCGTTGGACAGTGTGTAGGAGGACCGGCGGTACGCGTTGTGCGCCGTCTCCGGGAGGAAGATGTACCGCTCGATGAGGAACACCGGCAGCGCGTCCGCGCTGGTGTAGAACATGGTGGACATGGCGATGGCGAAGAAGCCGAACCGCTCGTTCACGCCCTTGGGCGTGTTGTCCAGCCGCCAGAAGATGGTGGCCAGGATGAAGCTCGTCACCACCACCGCGCCGAACCGGAGCACGAACAGCTCCGGCGTGCGCCATGTGTTGGTGAACGCCCGCCGCGTCAGCACCCACACTTCCACCCACCACGGGTTCGCGTACGTCGCCACCTCGGCTGTCGCCGCCGTCTGCGTGCTGGCGGCGCTGGTACCGGACACCAGCTTGCCGCGGGCGATGCTCAGGCTGATGGCCTCCTTAAGCGACAGCGACGGCTTGCCGAGCGGGCTCGTGCTTGCCGACGAGACGGCACGGGACAGCGGCTTCTCTTGCCATGACTTGTTGAACTGCACGAGGTCGTTGGTCCCGGCCTGGGTGCCCTCGAGCTCGCGTATGTGATCCAACGCGAACTCGGCCGGGTTCTCGCCATCGGGGATCGGGTGGCCGAACTCCGAGAAGAAGGGAGGTAGCGCAGCCGGTGGGCCGTAGTACACCGTCTTGCCGCGGGAGAGGAACAGGAGACGGTCAAGGAGGCCGAGGATGCGGTAGCTCGGCTGGTGGATGGACATGATCACGACGCTGCCGCTCTGCGCGATGCCCTGCAGCACCTTCACCACCATGAAGGCGCTGGTGGAGTCGAGCCCGGACGTGGGCTCGTCGAGGAACAGGATGATGGGGTCGTGGATGATGTCGATGCCGATGGACACGCGGCGGCGCTCCCCGCCGGACACGCCGCGCCGGCCCTCGTCGCCGATGATGGTGTTGGCCGCGGCGCGCAGGCCGAGCTGGTCGATGAGCGCCTGGACGCGGCTCCTCTTCTTGGACGTGGAGAGCGAGCGCGGGAGCCGAAACTCGGCCGAGTACATGAGGGTCTCCGCGACAGTGAGCATGGGGTACAGCAGGTCGTCCTGCATGACGTACGCCGAGATGACCCTGAGCAGGCGGCTGTCGAGAGCGTCGCCGTTGAGCGTGACGGCGCCACGGAGGCTCTCGCGCTGGATCCGGTCG
>NC_057805.1:348755902-348759082 GCF_018294505.1 Triticum aestivum | reverse complement strand
ATTCCGTCGAGCAGCGTGTTTCTCCTCGTCGCGTCGGCCGCCTGGACGTCACGGCTCCGGTTGAATGATCTCGTCGGCCGCTTGACGTTGTACGTCAGGTCGTCAAAGGCCAGCAGGAAGTGGACGGCCGGGCGGCAGATCAAGTCATCAACTGTGGTACTGCCATCATCGTTGTCGTCGGCCGTTGGCTGCACGTCCACGACGACGTGCCCGGACGGGTCGACTTCGCTGGTGGCCGTAGACACCGATCCGCCTGAACGGAGCGAGAGAAGCTGGTCGAGGGTGGTCACGCCGGAGTTGTCACCGGAGCGAGGCAGGGTATCGGGGTGCGGCGCGGCCCCGGCGCCTACCTCCATCGTTCGCTGAATACTGTCACGACTCATGATAAGACTCTCAAGTGCACCATGCAAAGAGCTTCCATCGTGTCTTGTGCTTGTTTGTTGGTGCGTGTATATATGAACGCCGTCACGTACGCGTGATACGCTATTGCAATGCAACTACCTAAAAAAATGTGCGGTGAATAGTCCTGCTAACGACCTTACTGTATAGTAGCTTATCGGGACACATCCTAAAAATTGGAGAAGCAAGGACGCTTTGAACAAGCATGCATCCGTGGCCAGTGCTGAGGCATTTTACCAGGGGAAGTGATGGCCACCCGATCGTTTTCTATGAGCATCATGTAATAAGCAGTCGGTGTCTTGACCATTTTTTCTCTTGGACGGTGTACTTGCAAATTAAGCTTTGTCATAACCGAATTAGCATGGAAAATTCCGCATTGACATTTTGGTTTTTTCATTGCGAATCATTGACATTTTGGTTCACCAAGGGATGTAATCACCCACTTTTTTCTTGAGGGAACATGTAATTATCCGCTTAATCTCTATTATTAAAGTAGAGTTGGTGATCATATGTCCCTTAGTGAACCCTTCCCCATGTCCTACAAATGATGTGTAAATTATGATGTTGCATAGAACACTAGTGGACACTATTAGGGAAAACCTTAGTAGTAGCGCGGGTTTTGATGCTATCAGCATCGCGGGTAGCCGCGCTACTACTACGGCGCTACAGCTAACAGTTAGTAGTAGCGCGATATAAACCCGCGTTACTACTATTGACTATATCAGTAGCGCTTTTACGGAACGCGCTACTATTAAGTAGCTGTAGCGCTTTTCTATCCCCGCGCTACTGCTGTATCTTTCATCATTTTCCCTGTTCCCTGCCCCGTTTCAGTTTGTAAACTGCAGTTTCACATGTACCAGATAATAATATCATTAACCACAATACCATATAGTCATACAGTAGTCATACAATATCATAAAGCATTACAGGTACTCATACATAGTCAACATGCATCCTCACATGAATATAGCATATATGATAAGCAGTACTAGGTAGTCTACTAGCCACACATATATAGCAGTTCTACTAGGTATATATAGTCATACAGCCACACACACATATGTAGTTCTAGATGATATCGACGACGATCATCATCCTCAAGCCTGGGCGATGGGTGTTCCTGATAGTAATTAGGATGGCCTGTCCAACACGAAGATTCTTGTCAACGAGGAATCTCTTCCACCCAACGGAGTTTAAATGTGTGCGACCGTCCGTGTCCACGCCGTAAGTACAGGTGATGACGGAGCCCCTTGCATGTGAATATATGTCTCGCACATACTCTTGCAAATATATGTCTACTAAGCCTTATTCATCAGGCGTAGTCCAGCTGAGCCTTATTCATCAGGCTCGATACCACAACTCACAGATAGACTCTTTGGCAATTTCTGAATAAGAAAAACATATCAATTAATAAGTAGCCTCGCACATACTCTTGCAAATATATGTCTACTAAGTATAGATTTCTACACTATCAAAAGACACAGTACTACACATTTCTACTAAGCATAAATTCTACTAATAAGTATATATGGATTATCTACACTATTAATAGTTTCTTGGATTCTACACTAATAAGCATGTGATCGGACTCTACACTGAAGCACATCATCGGATTCACTAAGCACATCATCGGATAATTTGCATTTGTAAGTATAACAATAAAGCATAGCATCGGATTCACTAAGCATATCAAATTACTACAGTTAGTATAACATACCATATCATGACGATCGACCATGGTAATTGTCAGGCGGGTCACGAATGGCACCCCGACAAAGTCATCACGTGGCGGAATTATGTCCCATAGTTTGCACACCTCCTCCTCGCTCAGCCTCATTCTTTGAGCTATGATGGCTTTATGAAGTGGGTCCTCATCATCTTCATCATCTTCCACCTTGTTGATATAGATGACAGCCAGCTTGGGCCTTTCTGCACTGAAGGAGAAGCTGATCAACTCACCACCAGTAACACACATGCGGGCGAGGAAACGGGCCCACCCATTTCCTCCAATCTGAGACATATTGCGTCCTTTCTCGACCTCCATAGTGTAGGCCCCCAGGAGCCTCAAAGGTCACAATGTCTCCTGTCAGCTTGTTGAATTTCAACCTCACATTGCAAGGGACGATCTGTGTAAAAAAAGCAAAATGACACAATGTAGTAATGCCAACACTAAAAACAAAATAGTTGTTACATTTCATATAATTTCTTACCGCCGCATGACGAAAACTCGGCTGGAAGTAGATGCTGAACAGCTTGCCAGTTGCAAGGCTGCTGGCGCACCTTGACTTGCACAGTTGACATGGTGGTGGTGGTGGTCGTGCCATTTTCCTAAAGCAATATGAGCAAAGATGAACGATTCACTTCACGGGAAAGGAAAACGGTAACATAATGTGATACTAACAATAGGATCTAGATATGTTGGAATTAACCCAATCAAAAAACAATGGTACACCAACTTCAATATAGCATAAAAAACAACTTAGCATGGAATGATCAACTAGCCTACTAAATCAACTATCAAAATGTTCTAAATCAACTAAATCAACTAGCCTAATAAATCAACTAAATCAAAATGTTCTAAATCAACTAAATCAACTAGCCTACTAAATCAACTAAATACTAAATCAAAATGTTCTAAATCAACTAAATCAACTAGCCTACTAAATCAACTAAATCAACTAGCCTACTAAATCAACTAAATCAAAATGTTCTAAATCAACTAGCCTACTAAATCAGCTAGCCTACTAAATCAACTAAATCAACTAGTTCTAAGTCAACTAA
>NC_057805.1:347743333-347760650 GCF_018294505.1 Triticum aestivum | reverse complement strand
TCTGGTAAGCCGTCAATTGAGGCACTTGCTCCGCCTCTTGCCGCGCTCTGTCCTGGTCTGCTGCGTGAAAGGCTCCATTATGAGCCGGGCCGTGGCCAGGGGGCGGGTCATGGCGTCGGACGTTACTTGAGCCGGTTGCTGAGACCATGTGCCGGCTGTAACTCGGGCTCTGGCCTGGACGAGGGGTCGAGTGGATCCTATCCCGGCTGTAGGAGTACGCCTCTTTCTGCGCCAGAGTTGTCTGAAGGAGTTCCCTGACCCGGCGGGTTTCAATAGCCGTCGGAGAGTCGCCGTCAACTGGGAGAGCCGCCAGCCGTGTTGCCGCAGCGACCAGGTTCTCCAGCGGGTTATTATAATGACCCGGGGGTATTGGCACATACTGAGGCGGGGCAGGGGGCACCTGGGGAGGCCCCATTACTCGTGGCTGAATAGGGGCTCCAGACCCGGGCACTATGACCCCTGGCGGGTTACTAGACCCTGCACCTGGCGTGTTGAAAAGGTTGCGTGGATCGTAAACCGGAGGGAGTCGAGATTGGGTCTTTTGATGCCTCCTTCTCATGACCTCATTGGACGCATTCTGATCCATCGTGAGTTGGAAGGACTGCGCTTGGATCAGCTGAGTTTGGGCATCGAGAGCCGCCCTCTCTGCAGCCATCCTGATCCCTTCCGCTGCAAGCTCCTCCTTAGCTTTCACTAGATCCAATTTTAACTGTGCCACCTCCGCATCATGTTGAGCTTGATCCGCCGGGTCAACCGTGGTGGTTAATAGGGCCGTCATCTTGTCCGTGAGATCCATCAGTGCCTAAGCCGGAGAAGGCACCGGGTTTCCCGCTCCGGCAGCGGGGTTCTGAACAGGCTGCGCGCCAGCCATAAAGACTCCAACCTGACATGGCGGCTCAAACGGGTCCGGAATACTGTCACCATCGGAACAACCCATGAGCCTGCCATCTTGAAGTTGATACAACGAGTTTGACTCATCGGTGGCCGACTCGCCGTCAGAGCCGGCGGCCACCACATCACCAGCCCCAGATAGATCAGAGGGCCCTCCATGGATACATCCCACAAACGCACGCCTTAAGGCAGGCCGGGCCCGGGCGGGTCGTGCACGCTGAGCCGTCTCGATGAGATCGGCGCAGAGATCCGGCTCAGGGCCCGGCTCACCAATCTTGCCAATGAAAACATGAATTCCGCCGAAGGGGACCCGGTACCCGTACTCAATTGAGCCGGTGTCGGGGCCCCAGTTTGCATCGTCGATGTAGAGCTTGCCGTGACGACTCTTGGTCATCCGGCCCACAGCGTATACCTTGAGCCCTTCGAAGCTGCCCTTCAAGAACTCAAATCCACCGTGCGCTGGCCCCACGGTGGGCGCCAACTGTCGTGGAGTTGTCACGGCAGATGTCCTCGAGTTAGGACTTAGTCGTGGAGCCATCGCAGCTAGGAAGCTTGAAGGGGTTAATGCGAGACAAGGAACACGAGGGTTTATACTGGTTCGGCCCCTTACGGTGAAGGTAAAAGCCTACGTCCAGTTTGGGGTGATATTGATTAGGGTTACGATCACCAGGGAGCTAAACTGCTATGCCCGGCTCTCGATGAGATTGTTCTTGTCCCTAAACCGCCGCCGGGTCGTCCTTTATATAGGGAGGCTGACGCCCAGCAGCTCTCAGAGTCCCGGCCGGCTCATAAGAGTGTCCGGCTCGGACTCTCAACTATTCTTGCCTTACACTACAAGTTCTACCATAATAATGATTGCAACTACGGGCCTTAAGCCATATCCGGGTCTTAAGCCCATCTTTGGCCCACCATCTTTAAGCTTGGCGTCGGGCTTCTGGTAATGACCATATGAGTAACCCAGCCCCTCCTGGCGGGTGACTCTAAGGTTTATATCCTCAACAGGTTTGGATCCGATAACCTGTTAACAGCCCGGACCAATGGGGATTTTCCACGTCTAAAATTCTCAATGGCCAGAGTAACCACGTATCGCCTCACCGTGGGGACAGATGTCATCCACTCATTGGACCGAAGGCGCCTATGATTCAGTGGCCCGTGGCATAGCCCAACAGAGGCCCATTGAAGTGAAAAGGCAGTCCCATTTAACTTGGTCAAAAGGTAGCGGGCCGGCCCACAGAAAGCCTATTAACGGCCTGTTTGCATATAGCCCATTTACAGCCTGCTAACTCACGGCCTACCGAAATTTGGCCCAGTAGCGTCATCTGGGCTGTCCAATATGATACCAACCCGTTGTAACTTCCGGCCCATGTATGGCCCATGACGTCTTTCGGCCCATAGGAGGCCCTTTGTAACTCTGGGCCCATTAAAGGCCCGAGATGAAACTGGCCCATAATGAACAATGTATCGCTTTATACCCATTAACGTCCCATTATTCCGTCGGTCGTTTCCAGCCCGTGTTAACTTTCGGCCTTCTAAGGGCCCATTTATTCTTGGGCTCATTTCTAGAATTTGGTTAGTTACGGTCCATTACTGGCCTATTCCGTTTGTGGGCCAAATTTAGCCCGTGGTTACATTCGGCCTATTTGTTGCTCGTTAAGCCGTTGGGCTGTTTTCATAGCGTTATCAAATATGGCCTACTAACGGCCCGTTATGGTCCATGAATAGTACGGCCCATGTTTGGCGAAATGATCCTACGGCCCGTAGAAGGCCCATGGATCCTACGGCCCGTAGAAGGCCCATGGATCCTACGGCCCGTAGAAGGCCCATGGATCCTATAGTCCGTAGAAGGCCCATGGATCCTACGGCCCGAAGAAGGCCCATGGATCCTACGGCCCACAGGAGGCCCATGGTTACAACAGTCCGTGTGTTGCCATGGTTATTGTGGCCTAGTTACCAAAAATAGGTTATTTTGGCCACTAGAAAAACGCGAAAAAAGAACTGCAGTGACTACAAGCAAACAACTAAACAAGACAATAAGGAAACAAATAAGCAAGCAACTAACGCTCGGCTATGACGGCTATTACACATATTACATCCACTGGGCATCAAGTTCGCTACCAGTGCAAATATAGGGAACAAAGCAGCATATTACATACACTGGCCATCTAAATTGGCCACCAGTGCAAATAAACATGGCAGCAAATCAAGTACATAACTAAACAACTTCAGAAGAGCTCAAGAAACATTATCCTGGGTCACCATGCTGGCAATAAGCTTAGCAAGCTTATTAGCTTTGTCCTGTTTGGCGCTAAAATCCTCCAACGCTTGTTGTTGCACTAGAAAGTATGCATCTGAATGCTCCAGGGACTTCCGCAGTCCTTTCGCTTCTGGTCGCAGCACAGCTGATCGATGTCTTTCAGCTTGTAGTTGAGACTCAAGAAACTGATCTGATTCACACAGTGAGTTTGAATAGCTTGTGCCAGCGGTAGTGGCCAGTAACTCGAACACTAAACCAAGACAAGACTTTGGGGTTGTCTCACTATCTTCAAGATAGTTTTCCTTAGCTGTTTTATCAGCTTTGTTGGAGACCAACAAGGATGTCTCACTATCATGAACCTTATCTGCATTACTTCCTTTACCATTGCTTAATAAGGCACTCTTCCCCAATATTCTGTCAGCATTCTAAAAGAAGAAACAAGCAGACACATAACAAGTTTAGCATGTACTAGTATATGAAACTCATTTCGATGAACCAGTTCATTAGTAAGGTGGATAAGATTAAACTACCAAGTCTTCTATTGCCAAGTAGTACATTATAAAAGCATCAAACAAACATATACCTATGTCCTATGGTCACTGCATTGTCTTGCCAAATCAAAATAGAGACACGGTTCAAATCATATCAGTTCAAGAGAAAGCAGCATTGAAAGAATATAAAGCGTGGGAAACTACAAGGCACAACAAGATTTCATATGGGTACCATGGGTCTACATGTACAACAACACTATTGGCTCTGTTGTGATGCTAGTAATGTGCATGATATGAGAAGTCAATTGTATACACCATTGAAATTGAAATCAACAGAGCTATTTATAAGAGCAAACCTGTTAAAGAAACATGCGTAAACATACCTGTTGTGCCATTGGAGTTTCGATTGGATCCTTGAATTTAAAAATAAGTTTGTATGAGTAAATACAGTGATACAAGAGCAAAGCAGTATGTACGATAGCAATGGAATCTTAAATGAGAACAGTTGTTCTTCAGGTTTAAGCACTTGTTCTACATGAATAGAGTACAATAAGACGCAAGCATATAGTACTTAAAAAAATGAGCTCATAGACCTTACCACATTCTTAGTTCGGGACCAATACAGAACAAGGCATTCCCAGTCATCGTCCAGTAAATGTGTCTCAGGAGAACGTAAGGGAATTTGATGAGTTTCTTTGCAAGTGAAGTACATTTTCTTCAGGTAATTCCGATACTTCCACCAAGCATTCTTGAAGATAGCAGAGGTATTAGCACAGGTTACCTTATCCTGAGTTTCCAAATCGGTCCTTCTCTATAGAGAAAAATGGGAAAATTTGTTGTATTATAACCATCATGGTGGTACAATGTATGGGACAAAGCAAAGTAGTTGCCATGAATAACATTACTTACACATAACTCCTGGACAAACACCTGCAACTGGAATTTTCCTTCATCTTCAGTATAATATTTCCATGATGGGAAGATACGCACATAGGATTTAACAACATCAAATGCGATAGATGCTAAACTACGAATGGCTGGTTGTGCTTCCTCCATAGGAATAGGTGTACTAACTGGTGGAGATGGGGTTCGCCGTGGTAGTACTGGCGCTTTGGGCACTGGAGTTTCCTTACTAGCTACTCTTGTTTGGGAGCTCTATGGTGGAGATGGTGTTGTGTCAACAGGAACTAGGTTACTATCTACTGGGGTTGGGGTTAGATTGGGTGAAGCTGGTTCTTGGTCCATCGTAGTAGGTGTCGGCATTCTGGGAATGGGGGTCCCCAGACTCGCTTGTCTGCGGCCCACCGCGTGGCTCCACCAATGGCCTGGTATGGCCCATCTTCATCAACAACCACTCAAGACCCTCGCGAGGGGCCAAGCCTTGCGAGGCGGACGACACAGGACCTCCTCAGGGGCAGCCTCACTAGGCTGGCTCACGAGGAGCAGAGCTATCAAGGCAGGGGTGAGGGAGTCCTGGACTAAGGGGTCCTCGGGCGTCTAGCCTGTTGGACATGGGCCGGACTGATGGGATGTGAAGATACGAAGACCGAAGACTCTCACAAGTGTCCGGATGGGACTCTCCTTGGCGTGGAAGGCAAGCTTGGCGATCAAATATGACGATTCATTTTCTCTGTAACCGACTTTGTACAACCCTAGCCCCCTCCGGTTTCTATATAAACCGGAGGGCTTAGTCCGACTTGGCATAGATATACAATTATAGTCATACAGGCTAGACTTCTAGGGTTTTAGCCATTATGATCTCATGGTCGATCAACTCTTGTAACACTCATATTCATCAAGATCAATCAAGCTGGAAGTAGGGTATTACCTCCATAGAGAGGGCCCAAACCTGGTAAACATTGTGTCCCCTGTCTCCTGTTACCATCGACCTTAGACGCACAATTCGGGACCCCCTACCCGAGATCCGCCGGTTTTGACACCGACATTGGTGCTTTCATTGAGCGTTCCACTGTGCCGTCCTCAAAAGGTTTGATGGCTCCTTCAATCGTCAACAACGATGCCGTCCAAGGGGAAACCTTCCTCCCCGAACAGATCTTCGTGTTCGGCGGCTTCGCACTGCGGGCCAACTCGCTTGGCCATCTGGAGCAGATCGACAGCTACGCCCCTGGCCATCAGGTCAGATTTGGGAGCTTGAACTACGTCGCGGACATCCACGGAGACTTGATCTTCGACGGATTCGAGACCACAATAGTCGCTCCCCGTCGCCACGATGAACATGACTTAAATCTGTCATTGGGCCATGCCCAGGGAATTGCACCTGTAAACGCTCTGGCCTTAGATACGGAGCAGATCACGCAATCCGAGGACGGGAAGCTCAACCCCACCACGAAAGCCACAGATCCCGCGGCGTTGGAGCCGCACACAGACCTAACCTTGGGTGATACTGTGTCTCCAGAACCTCGGACTCATTTCTGGCTATAAGTTCCGAACCATGTGCGTCCGCATATGTCGAGCAGGATCGGTCATCGATCGCCGAATTCAGCGCCACGGACATCTTCCGGCACTCGCCTTTAGGCGACGTGCAAAATTCATTAAAAAATCTATCCCTAGCGGGGGACTTTCAGCCGAATTATATCCAGTTCGAACTGGAGGCTGATGATGGAGAATTTCGTTTCCCACCCACCGCCCACTTCATAGCCACTGTCAAAGACCTAACTAACACGCTCGATTATGACTCTGAAGACATCGACGGCATGGACGACGACGCCGGAGAAGAGGAAGCCCAAAACCCGCCGTTCACCGGACGATGGACGGCCACTTACTCATATGACGTATACATGGTGGATGCGCCAAAAGATAATAGCGGCGACGACAAGGAAAACCCAGTGGAGCATGACCCCCCTAAGACACAACCAAAGCGTCAGCGTCAGCAGCGCCGCTCTAAATCGTTCCGTAGTAAAGACAACAACACCGGCACAGGAACACTCCGGACGGTGCCGAAGACATAGAAGACCCCGACGAACACACTGCCGAACAGGACAATCGGGAAGATGGGAAAGTCAGCCCTAATGAACAGGCCATAGACGAAGACTTGGAGGACGGTAGTTATCATCCGCTCTCCGAGGAGGAATTGAGCCCCGGCAACGAGGATTTTATCGTTCATGAGGAACCTCTCGAGCAGGAGCGCTTCAAGCGCCAGCTAATAGCCACTGCAAGGAGCCTGAAAAAGAAGCAGCAGCAGCTTCAAGCTGACCAAGATCTACTCAATGACAAATGGACCGGTGTCCTAGCAGCCGAAGAATACGGCCTTAAGCGCCCAGCCAAAAGTTACCCGAAGCGCAAATTACTACCTCAGTTTGATGACGAGGCGCTAGAGCCCGTACCATCATCGTGCAATGCTGCTGACCGACCGCCACGTGGTCGAGATAAAGCGACAACTCAAGCCGAACACCAGACCGCCCCACCTCGCCGTAAAGACAGGGATAAAACAACTCGGGGTTACACATATGACCTTCGGCAGGACCTGCATAGTAGAGCAGGACATACAAGATCGATCTACGGACCGCGAGGACGTGCCTCGACACGCGACGACGGCTATCTATTTGGACGTGACAAACCTAGTCACGCCCGGGCCGAAAACCGCAGACGGACTCCATCAGAGCTACGTCGCGATGTGGCCCGATATAGAGGCGCCACTCACCCTCTTTGCTGCACTGACAAAGTAATGGATCATGAATTCCCAGAAGGGTTTAAACCCGTAAATATCGAATCATACGATGGAACAACCGATCCCGCGGTATGGATCGAGGATTTTATTCTCCACATCCACATGGCCCGCGGAGATGACCTTCACGCCATCAAATACCTCCCACTAAAACTCAAAGGGCCAGCTCGGCACTGGTTAAACAGTCTGCCTGAAAATTCTATTGGCAGCTGGGAAGACTTGGAAGACGCCTTCCTTGACAACTTCCAAGGTACATATGTCCGGCCACCAGATGCCGATGACTTAAGTCACATTGTTCAATAGCCTGGAGAGTCAGCCAGGAAATTCTGGACTAGGTTCCTAACTAAAAAGAACCGGATCGTCGACTGTCTGGATGCCGAAGCCCTAGCGGCCTTTAAACATAGCATCCGTGACGAATGGCTCACCCGCCACCTCGGCCAGGAAAAGCCGAAGTCCATGGCAGCCCTCACGGCACTCAGGACCCGATTTTGCGCGGGTGAGGATAGTTGGCTGGCCCGTAGCAAAAACACATCAAGTGAAATGGGCACCTCCAAGGTCAAAAATAGCAACGGCAAGCTCTGACGTAGCAGACACAAATGCCGAAGCAATGGTGACAACACCGATGACACGACAGTCAACGTCGGATTCAGTGGCTCCAAGTCCGGCCAGCGGAAGAAGCCATATAAAAGAAACAATCAGGGTCCATCCAGCTTGGATCGCATACTTGATCGTCCGTGCCAGATCCATGGCACTACAGACAAACCAGCCAACCATATCAACAGAGATTGTTGGGATTTAAAATAGGCCGGCAAGTTAAACGCCGAGAACTAGGAAAAGGGATCGCAAAGCAAGGACGATGACGAGGAGCCCCGGCAGCCGAATACAGTGGGACAAAAGAAGTTTCCCCCTCAGGTCAAAACAGTGAACATTGTATATGCCACACACATCCCCAAGAGGGAGCACAAGCGCGCGCTCAGGGACGTCCATGCAATAGAGCCGGTCGCCCCAAAATTCCCATGGTCGTCATGCCCGATCACCTTTGATCGCCGGGATCACCCGACTAGTATCCGTCATGGCGGTTTAGCCGCACTGGTCCTCGACCCAATCATTGATGGATTCCACCTGACGCGAGTCCTCATGGACGGTGGCAGCAGCCTCAATCTGCTCTATCAGGATACTGCGCGCAAAATGGGCATTAACCCATCATGGATCAAGCCCACAAAGACTATCTTTAAAGGAGTCATACTAGGTGTAGAGGCTCTCTGTACGGGCTCAATTACGCTAGAGGTTGTCTTCGGATCTCCGGACAACTTCCGAAGCGAAGAGTTAATCTTCGATATCGTCCCTTTTCGCAGCGGCTATCACACACTGCTCGGACGAACCGCATTTGCTCGATTCAATGCGGTGCCTCATTATGCTTACCTCAAGCTAAAGATGCCCGGACCACGCGGCGTCATAACAGTTAATGGAAACACGAAACGCTCCCTCCATACCGAGGAGCCACCGCTGCCTTAGCAGCAGAAGTACAGAACGACCTTTACAAGCAGAACCTTAATTCAGCGGCCGAGCTCCCGGACACTATCAAGAGGGTCTGGACTATTCGGCAGCAGGACAGCTCGGCTCGTCAAGAGCTCGACTAGCAATTTGGCCTCCGTCCCAGTCCCGATCAAGTGGCGGCATTCGCACCGCGCGTACATAACTACGCACTCAAAATACCATGGGCACAGACGGAGGCATAACTAGCTTGTGACCCACAACACGGCTCGACCGCTCCTGGACACACATTCTTTCACTGTTCCTCTTTTCCCTTTTCAGGTTTCTTTTCCACATGCCTTCCCTGATGGCTTGATCACCGGTCCTGTCAAAGGATAAATATACCAAGACGGAAAGAAGCACAGACATCCAGGGGAACTTCTAGGTGGTTTCTTTAAAGATCACTCTACCTGTTTTCAGGACCCGCACGCAGCACTCCCTTGGTTGCGGCATGTCAAATAGCATGTTGCTTATCGCACTATTTGTATCAGTGCGCCTTGACGTATTAATCAAATTATAATGGAAACAGTTTGCGGCCCAAATTTCAGGGCCCCAGCTCATTACCTTTGCTCCCTTTCTATTTTCCTTTTTCTGTTGATAATCTTATCAGATAGCTACCCTACACTTTGGTACGTTTCACATTTGCCAGGGGCTTCACAGCACCCCGCACTACGGCAACAAAGTCCGAACACTTCTTACAGTATAGTTCGGAACCCCGAATTTAGCACTATATGCATTGGCTCCGAATCATGTCTTTGGTCAATAGTTGGGTTGCCCGGCTCCTGTGCTTGCTACCTTACGTTCCGCTATATTGGCTAAGGTAGTAAAGGGAGAACTACTGCGATTGTGCCCTGGCTTACCCGAAGGAGCACCTCAGTAGAGAAAGCCGAAAACTGACTGTCATGATGCGGCGAGAGCCGGTCAGCTCTTCGGAGGTTTCAAATCGTTAGAGATTTTTCCGCATTATGCGAGGGATCGTTACTTACCCGATCAAGTGCTTTCAGCATCCTAGTTCAGATACTAGGGGCTACGCCTAAAAATTTTTATTGTCAAACTCCTATGGCTAAGTGAGGGTGTTCAAGCCGCATAGTCTGATTGCCTAGTTCGTTGCGCTAAACACCTCCTTCAAGGACCACACAATTGGATCAAGAGTGTTTAGATTCCATCCCGAACACCCCCGTACTACCTATGTGGGGGCAGAAGCCGGCGACTGGCCAACTCTCAGATTTGTTACAACACGGCCGCACAGGAGGTAATTTAAAAAAAACATAACAAACATTATATTACATAACCACTTTGTTTTATCATCCAAGGCAGAGACAACATGAATGTACTCATTCAAAGATAATGTCTTTCGCACATTGCATCGCCACAATGCGAGACCCCTCCAGGACGTCTCCAAAATATCGCTCAAGCGTGCGGTGCTCCTTGCCCTCAGGCGGCCCCTCGGTCGCTAGCTTGACGGTGTCCATCTTCGCCCACCACACATTGACATGGGCGAAGTCCAGGCGCGCGCCCTCGATGCAAACAGACCGCTTGACGACGTCCAGCCGAGGACATGCATTCACCTGCCGTTTCATGAGGACGAAGTAGCTGCTGGGTATAGCTTCGGTAGGCCACAGCCGGATTATCAAATCCTTCATGGCCAGTTCGGCCACCCTGTGCAGCTCGACCAGCTGTTTTAGCTGATCGCTAAAGGGCACCGGATGTTCTGGCGCAAGATATTGCGACCAGAACAGCTTCTTCGTTGAGCTCCCTTCTTCGGCTCGGAAGAACTCCGCAACTTCGGACACACTGCATGGCAGATCCGCAAACGCCCCTGGAGAACTCCAAATCCAGGTTAGCAAGAAATACTTCTTCTTCACATACTTGCTTTGCACACTAAACGCCTTACCTGCCGCAATTTTCTTGGCCTCCCGGATCTCTTGGAGGGCGCCCTAGGCTTCAACCCGGGCCTCTTCCGCACTTTGGCGAGCCTTGGCGAGTTCGGTCTCTCGAGCCGAAACATCGCACTCCAAGGTCTCGCATTTTTTCACAGTGTCTTGGAGCTCTTGCTGGACCTCATTAAGCCTGGCCTTGAGCTTGCTCTTTGGCAGCATTCTCCTCGGCTTCGGCCAGGGCCTTTTTAAGGGCCTCGACCTCGGTCGTCGCTCCTACACATATCATGACACTAACACATCATTTATTCTTTCCGAATATATAGCAAGTCATTGCATAGCTTGCTGGTCCTCTAGCTGCTTCCTCGCTTGGCCGAGCTCCTCCTCGGCCCGCTCCAGTCTCTGCTTTAGTCCGGAGACTTCGGCGGTGTGTGAGGTCGTGGCTAGCAATGACGCCTGCTTATTTACATAAGACACATTTAGTTAGTTTCCTGCGAAATTTAATTGATCCTCGGTCCGGCTTTTCTTTCTGAACACCGGACAGTGTCTCAGGGGCTACTATCTATATTGGGCCTTTTTCTTTTGCGTAGCTTACCTCAAAGCCGGTTAGCAGGCTGCTGCAAGCTTCGGTCAGTCCGCTCTTGACAGACTGAACCTTCTTGTAACACCCACGATGCGGCTATATCTCCCACGTGTCGAGGCACGAATTAGAGGCATAACCGCTTAGTGGTTTTGTCGCAAGAAGGGTCATCTTCACACAATCCCATGTAATGAACAAGAATGGGATAAAGAGTTGGCTTACAATCGCCACTTCACACAATACATGAATATAATTCATACATCATCCAAAATACAATCATATAGACCGACTACGGTCAAAATTCCAGAAGAAAATAAGACAACCCCAAATGCTAGATCCCCGATCGTCCCAACTGGGCTCCACTACTGATCATCAGGAAAAGACACATAGTAACGACCACGTTCCTCGTCGAACTCCCACTTGAGATCGACCCCATCATCGGCACTGGCATCGTCGGCACCTGCAACTGTTTTGGTAGAATCTGTGAGTCACGAGGACTCAGCAATCTCACACCCGCGAGATCAAGACTATTTAAGCTTATAGGAAAGGGGGGTGCAAAGAGGTGGAGCTGCAGCGGCAATAAGCATATATGGTGGCTAACATGCGCAAATGAGAGCGAGAAGAGAAGCAACGGAACGGACGTCATCTAGCAATGACCAAGAAGTGATCCTGAACACCTACTTACGTCATGCATAACACAGACCATGTTCACTTCCCGGACTCCGCTGAGAAGAGACCATCACGGCTACACACGTAGTTGATGTATTTTAATTGGGTCAAGTGACAAGTTATCTACAACCGGACATTAACAAATTCCCATCTGCCTCATAACCGCGGGCACGGCTTTCGAAAGATAATACCCTGCAGGGGTGTCCCAACTTAGCCCATCATAAGCTCTCACGGTCAACGAAGGATAAACCTTCTCCCGGAAAGACCCTATCAGTCTCGGAATCCCGGTTTACAAGACATCTCGACAATGGTAAAACAAGACCAGCAAAGCCGCCCGAATGTGCCGTCAAGCTTCCGATAGGCCAGCCCAGAGTTGCCCCTGGTGGCCACCGGCGACTGACAGTTTGGACCAATACTCAGAGGAGCACTGGCCCGGGGGTTTAAAATAAAGATGACCCTCGGGCTCTAGAAAACCCGGGGGAAAAAGGTATAGGTCGCAAATGGTAAAATCAAGGTTGGGCCTTGCTGGAGGAGTTTTATTCAAGGCGAACTTTCAAGGGGGTCCCATAAATCACCCGACCGCGTAAGGAACGCAAACTCAAGGAACATAATCCCGGTATATCAGTAACTAGGGCGGCAAGAGTGGAACAAAACACCAGGCATAAGGCCGAGCCTTCCACCCTTTACCAAAATATATAGATGCATTAATTAAATAAGAGATATTGTGATATCCCAACATATCCATGTTCCAACATGGAACAACTTCAACTTCACCTGCAACTAGCAACGCTATAAGAGGGGCTGAGCAAAAGCGGTAACTTAGCCAAACAACGGTTTGCTAGGAAAGGATGGTTAGGGGCTGACATGGCAAAATGGGAGACATGATATAGCAAGTGATAGGTAGCGGAGCATGGCAATAGAGAGAACAACTAGCAAAGCAAAGATAGAAGTGATTTCGAGGGGTGGTCATCTTGCCTGCAAGGTTCTCAGAGTTGTCGAAAGCTTGATCCTCGTAAGCGTACTCAACAGGTTCCTCGTTCACGAACTCGTCTCCCGGCTCTACCCAATACAAGAACACAAACAAACGGAACCACAATCAACAACGAGAAATGCACAAGCAACATGATGCAAAACATGTATGGTATGCAAGATATGATATGCGATGCATATGCGTGCTCCGGAAGGAAAATTATGAACATGGCAGTAACTTGGCAAACCAAGCATGCCACTGGAAAGATGAGTGATTTCGGTCGAAATCGATATAAAGATCACCGGAATCGGATGCACGGTTTGCAAATGGCAAGCAAAACAAGAATGACACGAATCTGCGATTAACAGCATGATAGCACTTAAAATGCAACAACCAACAATGCTACAGCACTCCAACATAGCAACAAAGCACATGGCAGTAATCTACAGGAGATGCTTGACAAACGATGAACACTGAGCTACAGCTAGATCACAACATATCAAGCTCAAACAAGCATGGCAAAAGTGCAAAAGATAACAGGTTCACAGACTTGGTGAAAAACTGGACATGGCAGAAAACAGCATCAGGTAGCAATGTTCAGAGCACGAAATTAACATGCTACAGGAACTTAACATAGCAAAACGACGCATGGCAGTGTTCTAATAAATGCATATGACAAAAGTCCCTTACTGACCATAAGCTAAAAAGGACCAGAAGATATGATGGCAAGCATGTAAACATAGCAAGTTTCGTTATCAGGTTTCAGACTTAGCAGAAAACAGAGCATGGCAGAAATAATAATATGTAGGCCTCTTTGTGAGCTTGATGCACTCACTACAGAGCAATGCACTACAAACCAAGCACACCTACAGAAAAATGGCATGTTTATGAATCTATCCATGGCAAGAACAAATGCATAGCATGTATGGATGAACTACAATAAGCTTGGCAAAATTGCATATCATGTTAAGAATCTGCTAGAAATATTTTATAGCAAAAGTAGAGCAAGATTGAGTCATGCTATGGCACTCCATAATTGCAAACAATTGCAGGAATGGATCAACTACAACAATATCTACAAAACATCCTTACTGAACATCTCCAAAATATGCATGGATCTCTCTGTAGCATCACGTTTACATGGCAACAAAATAACAGCAGACAAGGACTTAGAGAAATCACTAAGTCCCTGAAATCAGAAACATTACGGGGCCTACTTTGCATGCTTGTGCTAGTCACCACAGAGATCACAAAAATACATGACATACACCCTTGGAAAGATGGCATGGCATACTTCAAAACAGATGTAGATCTCATGCCCAAAAGATGCACAGATTAAATGATACAAAAATGACAAATCTCCAACTTCTGATAAGAACCAGAGAATAACAGCAACTAGCCCTCTTCCAACAGAGATTTGGGCATCAATATGACCTCTAATGAACATGGTCCAATTGAACAAAATGAAGAGCATCACGAGACTAACAATTTGACATATTACACGCGCGAATCGGAGCTACATGCATGGAGTTATGGCAATACGAACAGGTGCACATGCTGTGAAAAAAAGAGGACTTGGAAGAATTTCGGGGGGCTCGGGGAAAAAGTCAACCGTACGGGATCGATCGGATCTGGCTCGAGCTCGGGCTCCGATGGCCGGTAAGGGGTGCACCGGAGGAGATAGGTGCGCCGGATTGCAAAACGGACAACGGGGAAAATGCTCGGATGCCTGAGACGAACACGTATGCAAATGCAACGCACATGATGACATGATATGAAATGCATGACATGAACAAAATGCAAAAACGAAAAACAAAACCCGACAACGGAGGGAAAATCATAACACATAGCCGGAAATGGCAAGAGTCGGAGTTACAAATATGGCAAGTTACATCCGGGGTGTTACAACACTCCACCACTACGAGAGGATCTCGTCCCGAGATCTAGGACTAAAAGAACTCCGGATATTCGGAACGGAGATGGTCCTCGCGTTCCCAGGTGGCTTCCCGGTCGGAATGGTGCGACCACTTCACTTTCAGGAATTTGATTGACTTGTTGCGAGTCTTGCGCTCAGTTTCTTCAAGAATAGCCACGGGGTGCTCATGATAAGACAAATCTTCTTGGAGGTCAATCTCTTCGAAGTTGATAGTGCGCTCAGGCGTCTTGAAGCACTTGCGAAGCTGTGACACGTGGAACACATCGTGCATGTTCGCGAAGTTGGAAGGAAGCTCAAGTTGATAGGCGAGGTCGCCTCTTTTGCCAACGATCTTGAAAGGACCCACATATCTAGGGGCAAGCTTCCCTTTGATAACGAAGCGACGAGTGCCTTTCATTGGAGAGACGCGGAGGTAGATATGGTCTCCGATCTCGAAAGCCAAATCACGATGCTTACTATCATAGTAACTCTTCTGGCGCGATTGCGCGGCTTTGAGATTATCACGGATGACTTTACACATTTCTTCAGCTTCAGTGATTAAGTCATTTCCAAGAAGTTGGCGTTCACCAGTCTCTGACCAATTGAGAGGAGTACGACACTTTCTGCCATAGAGAATCTCGAATGGGGCCTTGCCGGAACTTGCTTGGAGTCTGTTGTTGTAGGAGAATTCAGCATAAGGAAGACAATCTTCCCATTTCATGCCAAAGGAAATGACACAAGCCCTGAGCATATCTTCAAGAATTTGATTGACTCGCTCGACTTGGCCACTAGTTTGGGGATGGAAAGCTGTGCTGAAGCGAATGTTAGTGCCCATAGCCTTCTGGAAGGAGTCCCAGAACTTAGAGGTGAACATGCTTCCACGATCTGAAGAAATCAATTGTGGAATGCCATGCAAGGAGACAATTCTGGAGGTGTAAAGCTCTGCCAGCTGAGCTGCTGTGATGGATTCTTTGATTGGAAGGAAATGCGCCACTTTAGAGAGCTTGTCGATGACAATGAAGATAGAATCATTTCCGCGCTTGGACTTGGGAAATCCAGTCATGAAGTCCATTTCGATATGATCAAACTTCCATTCTGGGATAGCAAGAGCTTGGAGGAGACTAGCTGGTCGTTGGTGTTCTGCTTTCACTCTTCGACATACATCACATTCATTCACGAATTGAGCAATTTCTCGCTTCATTCGAGTCCACCAATACGACTGCTTGAGGTCATGGTACATCTTCGTACTAACAGGATGAATGGACGGGAGAGAATTGTGCGCCTCGTTCATTATGACTTTCCTTAGATCACCTTTAGGAACCACAATCCGGTCCTCGAAGAATAAGGTGTCTCTGTCATCAATGCGATAGCACTTGTATTTGGAAAGACCCTTGTCGATACCACGTTTCACCTTCTTCACCATGGCATCAAGGAGTTGTGCCTCACGAATTTGATCTTCCAAAGTAGGAGAGACTACGAGGTTGGCAAGAAAGCCTTGAGGAACAACTTGAAGATTCAGCTTGCGGAAAGCTTCACAAAGATTCGGTTGGAAAGGCTTGAGAATTAAGCTGTTGCAGTAAGCCTTCCTGCTTAAAGCATCTGCAATGACATTAGCCTTGCCTGGAGTATATTCAATACTCGGATTGTACTCTTGAATCATTTCGACCCATCGAGTCTGTCTGAGGTTGAGGTTGGGCTGAGTGAAGATGTACTTGAGACTCTTGTGATCGGTGAAAATGTCCACTTGTCTTCCCAACAAGAGATGTCTCCACGTTATTAATGCATGGACAACTACCGCCAACTCAAGATCGTGAGTGGGGTAGTTCTTCTCATTGGGCTTCAACTGACGCGAGGTATAGGCCACAACTTTCTTCTCTTGCATTAACACAGCACCGAGACCTTGGAGAGAAGCATCACAGAAAACTTCAAACGGCTTGGATTCATCAGGAGGAGTCAAGACAGGAGCTGTGACAAGTTTCTCTTTGAGAGTGTTGAAAGCAACGTCACACTCAGGAGACCAGACATACTTCACATGCTTCTGAAGGAGGTTGGAAAGTGGCTTTGCAATCTTGGAGAAATTCTCAACGAATCTTCGGCAATAGCTTCATGGTGCAATTGAACAAAATGAAGAGCATCACGAGGCGAACAATTTGACATATTACACGCGTGAATCGGAGCTACATGCACGGAGTTATGGCAATACGAACAGGTGCACATGCTGTGAAAAAAAGAGGACTTGGAAGAATTTCGGGGGGCTCGGGGAAAAAGTCAACCGTACGGGATCGATCGGATCTCGCTCGAGCTCGGGCTCCGGTGGCCGGTGCGCTGCTCGCCGGCGGGGAGGAAGGAGCGGCGCCGGCGGTCGGAGCTGCGGGAGGAGGGGGCCGGCGACCGGCGACGGGAGAGGACGAGACGCCGGCGGGGTCGGGGTCCCCGGGAGGCGCGGCTGCCG